>NW_015761745.1:0-606 GCF_001515625.1 Sinocyclocheilus rhinocerous
CCAATTCTCTGAGAATCAGATTAGATGACCTAAATCGTTCTCGTTCCTTCTTCTTACCTCATCAAACATTTCCTTATCTAACAGAGGAAGAGCTAAACATTGCCCAGACACCGCAGCATTCACGCTGCCCTCCCCCACAACCGCACGGGCTGTTTATTTATCACCACTCCCCTGTGATCCACAAACAAGCAGGCAGGGGAGAGCCAAGGCATGCTGGGAGGACCGTCCCGGGGATCAGGGGCCGGGTCATTGAATCTGAGCTGCCGGAAGACCGTTTCCGCAACCGCCTCGAAATCACGTGGCAAAACACCCGCTTGTGTTGCTGTAGAACAACCCCTCGATTATTAATCTGTCAATTATACATTAAAGCCGCAAAATGACACCTTTACAAAACGAGGAGGGTCCTGTGCCCGTGGAGACGAATGGGAGGGAGCGGTTAGGGCTCTTCTGCGGATACAGAGACGGGGCAGAGTAAAGAGGAAGAACAAATGAGGTCTGTGATCCCGAACCCCCCACACCACCCTCCCCCTTCCCCAATCAGCCCGAGCCGGGGCTCTCAGCCCGACAGCCAAGCCTTTGTTGCAGTCTGAATGGAGGTTAAATATC
>NW_015761746.1:0-606 GCF_001515625.1 Sinocyclocheilus rhinocerous
TTGTCCCTTTGAAGCTTGACAACTATTTGTCACCATCTACTTTTGGGAATCTGCAAAATATCTTCTTGTCTGAAAAAGATAATTGCATGTTTTGGAACAACATGAGTGAGTAAATGATGACAGCGTTTTAATTTCAGACCGAACACCCGTTTTCTTTTAAAGAGACACGGTTCATTTTAGAAGCACATTGTGTTGTAAATAAACACAGAGCTGTTGGACATGTCTCTCGGCCAGCGTGTCCGTTAGTGACGGACTCTTTCCACCGGCCGTTATGTTCTGACAGAGGAATGTGGCCCTTGAGACCCGAAGCCACACTGCCACCCACTTCATAACCCGCAGACATCAATTCTGGGTTTGTGTGTTGACATTTTGTGGGCTTGACATTTTGTGGGCTTGAAGTGCACACAAGACGGGCTTGATTTGAGCTCTCATGCTGTTCCTCCAGTAATTAACTAGTTCTCTCGCTCTCTGTGGTTTTTTGTGTCTGGGTGAAGAGAGAAAGCGATTGTTTATTCTCTTGGTGCCCTTCAAAAAATGTCCAGATTCTTTTGTGTGCTGTCATGGAGGAGTTTGCTGTGAAGGACTGAGCGTGAACGAACCTTGGAC
>NW_015761747.1:0-605 GCF_001515625.1 Sinocyclocheilus rhinocerous
TCTAGCTTAACCCTGGAACACAGACTGGAGTCTGCTTAATGTCAGCTCTGTGGACCGAGCACTGGGTATTAACTACGGCCTTGCTATAAGAGAAGAAAGCAAACAGCAGACAGGAGAGTGTCACAGCCATAGACACCGGGTGATTAACTATTATTCTGTGTACGTGTGTCAATGAGAAACAGAAAGAATAAGGAAGGAGATTATCAACCACTGACTAGCTGTCACCTCATATTTGCAGCTAAAATCATATAAATCATATAAGTCATACTTATTAGTATCTGTAGATATTTGTATAGTGGGCTTTAGTACATGCAGATTTTTGAGTGTTTGCATAGATATTTTAAAATAAAAACATACTGAGCATCGAAAATGTAAACGCTTTTACATTTGTTAGAAATGTTAAAATGTTTACAAATATTTTGAGGTAATAGTCCTATATTTTTAGGTTTATTGTATTGCATTTATAATGCATTTCATTTAGTAAATAAATTAGATATCTTTTATAGATAAACATTTTTCATCATTGGTCAGAGGAATTGTAAAGATTTGTCCCAAAGTTGCATAATAATATAATATAATATAATATAATATAATATAATATAATA
>NW_015761748.1:0-606 GCF_001515625.1 Sinocyclocheilus rhinocerous
CCGCGAGACCATGTGGAGGGCCTTCGAGAACCCGCACACTAGCACCATGGCGCTGGTTTTCTACTATGTAACCGGATTCTTCATCGCCATATCTGTCATCACCAATGTGGTTGAGACAGTTCCTTGCAGTTCTATGCCGAATCAGAGAGACATCCCCTGCGGGGAGCGCTACACAGAGGCATTTTTCTGCATGGACACGGCTTGTGTAATGATCTTTACGGTGGAGTATCTGATGCGACTGTTTGCGGCGCCCAGCAGGTACCGCTTCATGAGAAGTGTGATGAGCATTATCGATGTGGTGGCCATCTTACCGTATTACATTGGGCTCGTCATGACCAACAACGAGGACGTAAGCGGAGCCTTCGTCACGCTACGGGTGTTCCGTGTCTTCCGGATCTTTAAATTCTCCCGCCACTCCCAGGGTCTCCGGATCCTTGGCTACACGCTGAAGAGCTGCGCGTCCGAGCTCGGTTTCCTCCTCTTCTCCCTCACCATGGCCATCATCATCTTTGCCACAGTCATGTTCTACGCTGAGAAAGGCTCCTCGTCCAGCAAGTTCACCAGCATCCCGGCCTCCTTCTGGTACACCATTGTAACCATGACAAC
>NW_015761749.1:0-606 GCF_001515625.1 Sinocyclocheilus rhinocerous
CTAAGGATAGAAGGGTGTGTTAGTTCATTCTGTATAAGGGTGTTGAGTTCAAAATCAAACCTGACATGCAATCTAGACTAGGTGTTTTCAATCTTGCTACAGCTTGCCCCCAAAAACTATTATAGTAGTATACTAATATTTTCATATATGAAGACCTATTTAAAAATATGGCATGCAGTAGAAAAATCATTGGGATTCATTACATGATTTGAGAACTTGTAACTTGCCTAGATTTTATTTATTTATTTTTTTTCCCCCTTTGAATTTTTCTGTGGACCCCAATTTGATAAACCCCAATCAAGCCAACCATTGATTACCAGAGTTCATAGTGGCATTTCTACTAGTTCTTGCTTGACCTCTTAATTTTTTTTTTTAGAATTCGAATCAGGACTTAACCCATCACATGTCTTTTGTTTTGTCAGGTGTTCAGTGTACCGTCCACAGCCACTATGAGCTCTGTGGCTCTGGTTGTGAAGTCACCTGTCATAGTTTGGCTCCTCCCACTGGCTGTCGTAGCCCCTGTATGGAGGGCTGTGTGTGTGACGAGGGCTACATCAGGAGTGGGGACCGCTGCGTCCCCTTCTCTCAGTGTGGGTGTCTCTATGG
>NW_015761750.1:0-606 GCF_001515625.1 Sinocyclocheilus rhinocerous
CTAAGTATTTGAAGACACGATAGCAGATAGAGCAGTCAGCGATCCTCTTGACTTCTAAGTAGTTTTGTCACGATGATGAGTTTCTTCTTCTTTCTTGCATTTGATGCCAAAAAGACTGAGGATCTTCACCAACATCAGGTCGACGATTTCTTCTTCCTCAGAAGGCTGAGTATCAGAAGAGTAATTTTAGTTATCACACTTCAACCAATGAATGTTGGCTAAGTCATCATTTACTCACCCTCCTATTGTTCCAAACCCATATGACTTTTCTTTCTTCCTTCTTCGCAACAGAAGATATTTTGAAGAATGTAGGTAACCAAACAGCTTCAGGTCCAATTGACTTAGTATTTTAGTCCATAGTAATATTTTGACCTGAAAACGTCTGACTACCCAATATTTTCAAAATATCTTTTTTGTTCCACTGAAGAAAAACTCAGGTTTGGAATGACAAGAAAAAAGTAAATGATGACAGAATTGTAATTTTAGGGTATGTTAAAATACTCAAAACAGAATATTTTAAACTGTTATTGACAGCAAATGTTGTTGCCCCTTACAGTAAGAGAATAGGCCAAGAGGATAATGAAGATAACCACAATGAAGCTGGAC
>NW_015761751.1:0-606 GCF_001515625.1 Sinocyclocheilus rhinocerous
CTGGGACATGGGCTGTGGGGCTTGATGGTTCTGCCTCCCCAGTTTAGGCTTCAGTGGCACCTTGTCGATTTCCACACAGAGTATTTTTTGCGGAGGCTCACACACATCTATATTGTCCTGTTGAAGAAACAGACATAACCATGAAATGCTGGGCAGGTTTAAGGAGTGCTTCTTAAATACAAAGATATATCTTTCTATCATTTAAAAAAATTAATTCATGTGATTTTAAATAAATGACCTAGATAACATAGTTGCTTAGGTGAAGACAGTGTTTAATTTATCGAATAAATCTGAAAATAAGTAAAAATCAGAAATGGAAAGAATTTATTGATACCTTCTGCTGCCTCCGCTGTCTCTGCTGCTGTCTCCACTGCTCCCTCCGCTTCTGCTTCTGCTGCTCTGTGATTTTAGGGTTTGCGCCCTGTCGTGGGGAGCTTCTGGTCACAAGTGCTCCCTGTAAGGTCCCAGAATACACAGGCGCCACTTTTGAGGTCCTGGAGGGCATAGGTAATCCCTGGGTGGAAGAGACAGGCATGCTCAGATGCTCAGCAAGCCTCCGTTTTCCTGCCTTCATGGTTCTGTTGGGCACTGCTGCTTCCTTCAGAC
>NW_015761752.1:0-606 GCF_001515625.1 Sinocyclocheilus rhinocerous
CGGTCCAGTGACTGCTTTTTTTTTTTTTTTTAACCTTGTGTTAACACAATCATTTATTCATCATCAGAACACTATTAATAGTGTCTTCAGCACCTGTATGAGCAGCGGAGAAATATGTAGAAGATGCTATTAGATGAATCATAATCATTAAAGACAGAAGAGCAGCAATATTGTACTTTTTTTCAACAAAATAGGAAGTAGTTTGTTTTGAAGTGTATGCTTTTACACCTCTCTTCCAAATGACGTTTTCTTTTATGACAAAATTCCTGGAAATTAATTGATCTTACCAATACCAACTACTTTTTTTGGCTCTGTTAAAATATCTAAATTTCTTTTTCTTGTTTTTATTATTTTTATAATATTATATTATTATTATTATCTCTGTTATCTGGTGGACATTAACTTTTAAGATTTTATTTTACGATTTTTATTTTATTTTAAGATCTTTTTAATTTTTTTGCTTTGTTCTGTTTTTAGCCATTTATGCACGTTTAAACACTTTAAGCTGCGTTTCATGTATGTAAATAATTTTTAAAATAATTTATTTTTAGCTGTCTTAAAGCTCCTATTTTTGTGAAACAAAGAATGATCACAAAATCGGTCTGG
>NW_015761753.1:0-606 GCF_001515625.1 Sinocyclocheilus rhinocerous
CCTCCTCATCGGTGCCGTCCACATGACCGAACCCGCCCGGATCCTCCAGAACACTCCGCGCGCTCTCCAGATCGCCCTCATCGCACACCCGGAACCACAGCAGCGGGTTTACCGGAGCCGGACTCATCCCCGAACGGCCGAACCGCAGAGGTTACGCACTCAGTCACTCAAACAGACTCGAGTGTCAAGAAGTTCTTCAGCCGCTGGAGTTTCTGCGCATGCGCACAATCCACGTCGCGCACGGACGCTTCCTCTGGGATTCTGGGAAGCAGCAGCGCGACACCTGCTGGTCACAACGAGCCTAACATGCTTAACACTAGCACTACAAACCTCGTATTTTTATTACCTTAAACTATATGTATGTCTGCAATATGTTTGTATTTTTTGTACTGGAACTCCTGACACCAGGACAAATTCCTTGTGTGTGTAAACAATAAAGCCCTTTCTGATTCTGATATTATGACGCATCTGTATAATGTGTTCTTTTACTAATTGATAGTGCAGGGGTCTCCAAACTCAGTCCTGGAGGGCCGCTGTCCTGCAGAGTTCAGCTCCAACCCTAGTTAAACACACCTGAAGCAGCTAATCAAGCTCTTACTAGGCATA
>NW_015761754.1:0-606 GCF_001515625.1 Sinocyclocheilus rhinocerous
TTCTTTTGAACTTTTTATTTATCAAAGAATCCTGAAAAAAGTATCTTTGTTCCCACAAATAATAGTAATGATAAGACAATAAAAAGTATTGTTTGATAATAAAAATAAATATTTCTTGAGCAGAAAATCAGCATATTGGAATGATTTCTGAAGTCTGATGTGTAATGACTGATGAACATTTAAGTAATATTTTATATTACAGATTTTAATGTATTTGTTTGCTAAAGTCAAAATGCAGCATTTGTGAGCATAAGCATTTACAAAAATCATACCTATCCCAAATTTTTGAACATTAGCATAAAACATATCATTAAAAATACATCATTTATTTTTATGGACAGAACTGCTGTCTATCTGAATAATGAAAATATAAAAGCCTTATTTATTGAGGAGCACAGTGAAATTACTCATCATGTCAACTGCTCATGTTGCAACTTTGTCTTTCAACTTGACTTAAAACACCTTCAGCTTCCAGTGACCCCCTGCTGTTTACTCTTATCCACGGGTATCATGGGAGACTCTTGGTGAAGTTGGCTTCACACTGATGTGACAGGCAGGGTATAGACCTCGCTCTCGGCTCAGCAGGATAACAGAAGCCATGAGGAA
>NW_015761755.1:0-606 GCF_001515625.1 Sinocyclocheilus rhinocerous
ACATTAAGAGTACACCATTTCTGGATTATCAGTGTTGAAAACACTTGGGGTGCTTAATATTTTTGTGGAAACTGTGATTAATTTTTTTCAGGATTATTTGATGAATAAAAAGTTCAAATGAACAGCATTTATTTGAAAGAAAAATCTTGATGTCTTGACTGTCCCTTTTGATCAATTTAATGCATCCTTAATGAATGAAGTCTACACTTCCCAAAACACTTCTTCTACATCACCTGCCATTGGTTGAAACTGAAGTTTACATGTTGGACCTCTTAAAAAGAGCAGTGTTTTGGAAGTGTCTACTCTCTTTGCAGTGTCAACCTACTAATGGCTTAATTACAGTCAATTTAGCCAGATCTCGCTTGAAAATGCAGCAGCCGAGTCTGACAAAACAACACAAAAATAAGCCCAAATGATTCCACATACCCACTTTATAAGCGACTTTATGAAACAACAGTAAGTGGAAATGTCCATACTGCTTATATTCTCGATACATTACAGGAATAGTTCACCCAAAAATGAAATGACATTTTTGTTTACTCCCTCTTGTGTCGTTTCAGTCCTGGGGCCCGTTCTTCATACGTCGCTTATTACATCCGAGATGAA
>NW_015761756.1:0-606 GCF_001515625.1 Sinocyclocheilus rhinocerous
GCATTAAATATGTGCTGTTATTGACAAAAAAAATTTAGTCTAATTTGAAATCAGTTTAATTTGAAAATTCACTAAAAAGAACTAGCTCATAAGAGTCATTTGTTCTTGAATCGGACTGCACTTGTCGAGTTGTAGCCTGGGTTTTTCATTCACTAAAAAGAACCGACTCATGAGAGAGCGAATCAAACTACAGATGCCACACTGTATGTTTGATTTACTAAAAAGATCCTGGTTAAAAGAGTCATTTGTTTATGAATCAGACTACACCGGTCGTGCTGATTGCTTTTGATTCACTAAAAAGAATCATAAGAATCATTTAAAGAGAATCGGACTGCACTCGTCAAGTTGTAGCCTATGTTTTTGATTCACTAAAATGAACCGACTCGTGAGAGTCATTAGTTTGAAAATCAAACTACAGAGGTCACACTGTATGTTTGATTCACTAAAAAGAATTGGGTTAAAAGAGTCATTTGTTCATGAATCAGACTGCGTTGGTCATGCTGAATGTCTTTGATTCACATAAAAGGACCAGCTCATAAGAATCATTTACTAGAATCAAACGGCACTCGTCAAGTTGTAGCCTATACTTTTGATTCATTAAAAAGA
>NW_015761757.1:0-606 GCF_001515625.1 Sinocyclocheilus rhinocerous
TGAGACTGAACCCCTGATTTATGAGGCTGATGTTCTGTTCATTTTTACAGCACACCACCAGTTCCAACGCGAGCGAATTTGTGCACTTTATCTCGAGATAGAATCCTGCTGCGCACAGGATCAAGGAATTATTGATTGTCTCCCAACCATTGATCCTACTGAGTGGATAGTTAAGAAGTTGTCCCCTGTGTGGCTTTCGAGACGAACGTGAGTACTAGCTTTATTGGGGAGAGTGGGTGGTCCGCTGTCAAGGGCACCGGCTGAGACTTGCACATTGTAGGAGGTTTAGAAACCTGAATAAGAAGGGGTTTCTTTAGCTTTACAACAGCCACTCACCAAAAATACAAGGACATATTATATAAGGCAACTTCCAATGCATTTTTATACACAAACACGCATATATCCCATCCTTGACTGGACACATGTAGTCATTGGCATTTCTGCAGATGCTCTCATTTGTAGCCCCACTGCTCTGTGGAGGCTTGATCACATTTGACTTTGTGCTGTTGTATGTGCTCAGCGGGGGGACCTTATTATCTCTGTAACACATTGCTCTATTTTTGTGATCGTGCCTTAACATCATCCCTGTTTCTTTATCCCTCTTTC
>NW_015761758.1:0-606 GCF_001515625.1 Sinocyclocheilus rhinocerous
ACCCAGTGCTGGGTTGTATTTAACCCAGCATTTTTAAGAGTGTATCGTCTTTCGGTGGAAAAAAATTATTTAAATCAAAATTTTACTTTAAATATATTTAAATATATTAAATATAATTTAGAATTTAAATATAATTTGAGAAAAACAAATACATTTGTCTTTAAGAAACTGAGTATTTGAAAGTATTTTTTAGTTGATTCAAAGTATCTTTTTTCAGTGTAGTTTGCAAGGTGTACTATATCTCTTGGAAGAATAATGAGTTTTGCTGTACCTTTCGAAAAAGTATTCACTCTCTGTTCTGAAGTAGTAGATATGAGATTTGAAATGCAGTTTGAAGACGTGATCTTTATGGATGTTTTCCGACTCGCCGGCATGTGTTACTGAGTAACCCAACAACGGCAGACTGGCCAGCGGATACTCATCCTTACAGACAGAACAGTCAACAGAGAAATGAGCGCGAGTCCAGACATTTCACACACATACCACACATTCACAGAGGATATGGCAGTGTGTGTCTGTTAGCGTTTTACCTCGTGTGTTTTGTAGAAGAACAAGGTGAAGTTGGTGAAAACCACCCAGAGTTTCTGCCAGCCGTTACTGTTTTTA
>NW_015761759.1:0-606 GCF_001515625.1 Sinocyclocheilus rhinocerous
TCTCTGGAGAGATCACTCACGCGAAGCTTCAAAAGAACATTTTGTTTGTTCAATACCAGAAACATCAATGACATTCCCAGATCATTAATTTCCGATCCAATCCGAGCGTAATGTATGGACATGGAGTGGCCTGTTCATGTCCAATAAAAGCTTTTCTTTACCACTTTATCTGATACATCCTCAAAGATCCACAACACAAAATATTAATGACCTCTGTCCCTGAAAGAGCCATTTCTCATGGAGACGGGGAGAACTGAAGACTGGCCACGTGCAGCAAAACCTGCGCACGCAGTCAAGCTCAGTTTACAGAAAGAACTGAAGTGAGACACTGGGGAGTGAGACACTGGGGAACAGACACATGGTGGCAGAGCCATACTAAACGGCTTTGGATACGAGACATTCACTGGTACACAAGACTGTTCAAACACAATCTCAGAAGCCATTCAGAACAAGGAACCGACTGATGCAAATTGTAAACAAAAAAAGTTCTCTAAAAATTGCAAGTGCAGATGCAAAAATCAATTTATTTATTTGATTTATTGTTTTGTTGTGTTTAGTTTACATTTAGCTTATGTAAAGACAAGACAAGACAAACATTAGTTTTTT
>NW_015761760.1:0-605 GCF_001515625.1 Sinocyclocheilus rhinocerous
CAATGAAGAAAAAAGAAGACACTTCTCTCAAACACTAAATCAGTGACATTCCTAGTATTAACTCCAACTACTCCAAATTAGGTTATTCTGCTAAAACACTTTGTATGGCGGCGTGGAGGCATTAATATCCAGTGGACCAATATCACAAACGATTACGCTTAATTAATCAAAGGACGCAGAAATCGTGATTAGATTAAATAGAATTAAATGAGCAGTAATTTCATTGCTTTCTGTGTATTTTCTTTGGGTAAACAAAGTCCAGACGCACTGACTGTTAGAGAAGAGTGTTATTATGCAGCAGTGTTAAGAGTGTGATGTGAGTGATGTTCAGATGAAGCTCATACCTCCGTCACGTCCATGACCTTGATGGCTGCCAGCTGTCCTGTTTTCACATGTCGACCCTGTCACACACACACACACACACACACACGTGCTGATCGATCTGTGAATGCATCTCACTATATGAACACATGAACTTCAGAGCAGCATCTCATTTGAGAAAACCATCAGCAGACACAGAAACTCACAACTAGACATGATTTCACTATTATATTACTGGATTGAAATATACAGGTGCATCTCAATAAATTAGAATGTCGTGGAAA
>NW_015761761.1:0-606 GCF_001515625.1 Sinocyclocheilus rhinocerous
TAACCACAAGTTAAGCATGGTTGTGCTATGCTATATAGCTTAACCAGGGTATTTGTATTAAAGCTGTAAACAAACATATCATTGCCCTCCTCAAACATCAACTGTTTCTTGTTTTTCTCTAGCATTCGTTGAGGACTAGTGCATCTTTGAGCCTGCATACATCAGTGTTTATTTGTGTTTGTCTATAATGTGTCTTAAATCTCATTTTGTTCAAAAAAATAATAGTGACTATAATCGAATCGCGAGTTGAGTGAATCGTTACATCCCTATTTATCAGTAATTACAACAGTTAAAGCTTCTGAACTTTTAGTAAATGCTCTGAGAGAAAGAAAACCAACCTGTTTGTTCCTCAGTTTCTTCTTGTTTGACTCTGAACGCTTCTTCAATCTTCACGTCTTCACGCTCCTCTTTAATAGCCGCCATCTTTATATTAGTGAGTCACGTGGATCTCAGCCGCTTCGGCGGGAGTTTTTCTCTGTGTTTGGACGCTCTGTCGAGTTTAAGATGAGAAAAATGAACAGAAAGAAAATAAATCCAAACTACATCTGGTTCAGTAATCAGTGCACTGATGAGAGAGTCAAAGAGTGATAGTACATTGGTTTTACA
>NW_015761762.1:0-606 GCF_001515625.1 Sinocyclocheilus rhinocerous
TTATTTTGAACATCTTGATAAACTTTAAATAATTAAAATGATTATTTAGTTAGTTTGCTAGTTTGTCTATTAGAGGCATGCAAACATTTAGCCTTCATAAAATTATCTAATCATCATAAATTCAGAAGAAACTTACAGTGAAAAGAGACTGTATCCCTAGATAGTTTATTCAAGAACTTTTGTCAATACATATTTCATAATTTTACACTGAAATATTTTTTTTTGCCAACATCATGGTGCTTGCATTATTATTTCATTAAAGCTTTCTGATTTGAAATGTTGCATAAAACTGACTGTCTGTACATTTTGGCCTTTCCACTTGTCAGCACTGTAAAAAAAAACAAAAAAAAAATTCCTCAGGGACTGTGTTGTAAGACTCGTTCCTATTTGGTTGGTAAGCAGTTGCTCATAAAGCAGGCAGAGAACAGAATTTTCTGTTGAGTCTGGCATCTGCATCATTGCACTTTCTTGCAAAGTCAGTCAAATACTTTATACCAGAATGAAATTTATTCCATAACTTTAGTTGCTAGGACACATGCTTGATTCTGTTGCCATGGCAATCAAGTGTCAGCCATTTTTAGTGTACCCTTGAGATTTTCAGTCAAA
>NW_015761763.1:0-602 GCF_001515625.1 Sinocyclocheilus rhinocerous
CACACACACACACACACACACACACACACAAAACAGGAAGAAATCAATGGGTCCACTTAGATTGGCTATATATAGGCCTACTGTAACTGTGTGTGTGTGTGTGTGTTTGTGTGTGTACCTAAAAGTAGCCACACAGTTGTAAGTTGGCCAGCCCATGACGAAGCTCCTCTCTGAAACAGTACTGGCCTCACACACCTCATCCACACAGCTGGCAGTCCACATCTCACTAACACGCACACACTTCTTCTGCTTCACCTGCATTACTGACCTGAAGAAGAAAAAACATCTCAAATTATTCCAAGAACAAATTATTAGAACTATACCATTTTACCACTTTGTAGCTACTATATACTACCATTTTGAAATTTGGGGTCATTTTGTTTGTTTGTTTATTTATTTTATTGAATACTTTTATTAATGAAGGACATATTAAATTGATTAATTAAAGTGACCGCAAAGACATTTACAACATATTTCTATTTTAAATAAATGTTGTCAAATAAACTTTTGAGCTTTCTATGCATTGAAAAATCCTGCAAAAACTGTATCACAGTTTGCACAAAAATATGAAGCAGCACAACTGTTTTCAGTATTGATAATAA
>NW_015761764.1:0-606 GCF_001515625.1 Sinocyclocheilus rhinocerous
CTTGTGAGGTCGCATTTTAATTAGGATACTGCCTATGTAGGCTGCAGACAGTCTGCTAGGTTTCAAAACCGAAGTTTAAAAGTGATCTCTTCCACTAAAACACAGCTGTTCTTACCAGTCTCTCCTCATGCGCTTCTGCTGAGGGCTCATGTCATGACGGGGAGGGGAAAATCTCTCTCGTCTGCCCCTCTCGTAGTCACGATACTCCCCTCTGCTGCGTCGCTCGCGGCCTCTGTCCCACTCTCTAGCCGAGGGCCGCCAGTAAACGACAACCACAAGAAATATATATATAAAAATATGCAAACATACAAGTGTCTTGACCTGAGCCATAACCATCATAAACATTAAAGAGGATAATAAATCAGATATGGCCAAAGTATCATTAATAAAAATTGCTGCAATTTATTCGGTAAATGTGTTTCCATCATAGTTTATGCATGCCTTCTTAGGGGGTGTTTACACACCTTT
Organism: Sinocyclocheilus rhinocerous; assembly: GCF_001515625.1. NCBI lineage: Eukaryota > Metazoa > Chordata > Actinopteri > Cypriniformes > Cyprinidae > Sinocyclocheilus > Sinocyclocheilus rhinocerous. The sequence continues at coordinate 469 of NW_015761764.1, forward strand.
TTCAACTAAAAATGTAAAACTTTGTGTGTTTTGGCCATTCATTAACACGACAATGGTGTTTTGGGGGGCCTGAAATCCACTAAAATGGAAATTTGTGAAAACGGTGCCACATGCGTATTACGTCTATAGAATGTTTGC
>NW_015761765.1:0-606 GCF_001515625.1 Sinocyclocheilus rhinocerous
TACTACTACTACTACTAATAATAATAATAATAAATAATAATAATTTCACCCCTGTAGCTTATTTCTAATCAGGTACACTACTGTTATTGTTACAACACTTCCCGCTCTCCTATTCATCTTTTTTTTTTCCTATTAATGCTCAAATGCTCAAAACAGACAGAACTGGAGGCCATCATGCCACACAGAGACTCTATGAGGGGAAATTCAAAAAGGGGGTAGACTAGGAGGCCGTGGCCTTTACTTTCCTGGTGGGGGATTCGGGTTTCTCTGGGGCCTCAGTCCCAGGGGCCTCTGGATTTGTCACGCAGCTATCAGCCACTGCGATGCTGGGATCCAGAGAGAGAGAGAAAGAGTGGTTACTGAAGCAAAGCAGCAGAGAAAGACAGCAAGCGAGAGAGGAGAGCCTCATTTGTTCCTAATTCATTCCTGTGAGACGAAATCAGCGTGCTTTATTTGTCTCTTTAGGCCTGTGGATTGATTGCGAGAGAGAACGTGGGCAGATGCCAGGTCTTTAGCAGGCTACTCCATCTTCGGTGCCGTTTCAGAGGGTCGACTGAAGCATATTGACTCTTGACACAGATAAAAGGTGCGACTGGATGCGTGTTA
>NW_015761766.1:0-606 GCF_001515625.1 Sinocyclocheilus rhinocerous
ATATTACATTATTTAATGGATATTGAAAAAATAATTTAATATTTTGATTGTTAATTTATAAGGAAATATATTTTCTTTGCATTTCTTTCCATATTAATGATCATTTACTTTATGATAATATCTCTAGAGGTAACATTATAGATCTTTGATATCACACAAATAAATAAAAAAATAAAAGCTGCAACTATCTGATGAAAGGCAGAATGTTTAACACCCCTCACAAAAATAGCTCTACTGTGGTAGTACCATAGTACAGTAATAGTGTATCAGATGGTAACACCATGGTACATTTACCATGATACTGGAACTCATGTACCATGATATTTACATGGGACTCTGGTTCATGTCCAAAACACCATTGAAATACCTTGATACTTTTTGAAACTTTGTTGTAGGCCAAACAGTCATTGCACATCCACACCAATAAAGCTGGATTTAGTGCGCTTTTTTGTTCTATTTTCCGACCATACTCCATAGTACTGACATGTATAAACATTGTGTTGCCATACCAGAGATGTAGCCTATCGTAGTTAATTTTTTTAGTAAATTTCAGTGCTTCCCTCCCACTCACCCACCTTGCAGGCATAGCTCTACTTCCAGCTTCAC
>NW_015761767.1:0-606 GCF_001515625.1 Sinocyclocheilus rhinocerous
AGCTTGTGCCAAGTAGTTTAACGCTGTGAATATCATCAGTTTGCGCTAACCACAGTCTGTGCTATCTAGAGTTTCATGACAGAACTTGGCATTTCTTTGTCCATGCATTCACATATTCCTATCTATATTCTGAAGGTTTTTACGGAGGGGTTTGTTCATATAACATTCACTTGATTTATATACTGTAACATTTTATTCCTAAAAAAAAGTTTTTTTTTTCTCTGGCTGTAGACTGTATTTTCAGATTTATGGAGTCATAAATATAGAAATACAAAATTCCTTTTGTAAAAACCTTTAATATGTCAACAATGGAATCTTGAACCTGGCTTCATCCAATGTTCAGATTTTCTGTTCTGGAAAATATGCAAATAAGTGCATATTTAAATAGATAATGTCCGTTTACATATTTAAACATTTCATAAAACTTGTAATACAAAACAATTGTACTGTAATCAGTCAACTGGAGAAGTATGGTGATAATCTATTAGTTATATTTTTGTATCACCGTAAACTGGATTTTTTTCAAGCAGGGAAGATTTAATATTAATTTCCACCAAAAGTAACAGTGGCTATGTTTACATGCAACCAAATAATCCGTTTGTAATC
>NW_015761768.1:0-606 GCF_001515625.1 Sinocyclocheilus rhinocerous
GAGCAGAGGACATTATGTACAGACCATTACTGTAGGGTTCTGACTCCGAGTCAGCCTGCTAATCTACAGCTACACACACACACACACACACACAGTGACTTCTGCGAATGGGGACTGCAGAAATAATCTCAAATCACCGACTGAATTTACATGCACAATTGTGATAAAGCAGACAGTGGTTTGGTTCTGGCTGAGAATCCACCTGTGGTGCCCTTAAATTCTACTTACATAAGCAGCAGTAGTTATGTATCTGAGCATTATTTCGTTTTTCATGTAAATGCCATTTTTAACATCAAGAATGGAACAAAACTTGCTTCAAAATGTAATTTGCTGTCAGGTATGTATAATGAAGTTCTTGTTTTTTTTAAATAATTATTTGTTGCACATGTAAACCCACTCTCTAACACTCCACAAGGGTAAACAAATATGCAGGAAAAGTTTGGGGTCTGTAAGTTTGTTTTAATATCTTTGAAAGAAGTCTCTTATGTTTACCAAAGTTGCATTAATTTAATAAAAAATACAGTAAAAACAGGAATGCTGTGAAATACTATTACAATTTAAAATGGCTATTTTTTATTGTAATATATTTTAAAATGTAGTTTATTC
>NW_015761769.1:0-606 GCF_001515625.1 Sinocyclocheilus rhinocerous
GAGTTCATTAACTTTGCTGCTATTCTGGAACACATCCTCAGCCACTGCTTTAAAGGTAAGAAAGTATTGCATTTTAACTGTACAAGAACATTAGGGACATATTTAAGCCAGTGATGTAAATGAAGGTGATCTCCCACATCACGTCTTCTGCAGGCTCTGGCAGCTGGTTTGATGGTCAGCGCAGTTTTTGGGACTTTATCCGTCTGGCCTGCAGTAAAGTGCCCAATAACTGCATAAGCAGCATTGAGAACATGGAGAACATCAACTCCTCACGAGCAAAGGTGGGAACACAAATATCTGTACTTAAAATAGTTCAAGTAGAATGGGTAAATAATACCATAATCATTAATGCTTAAATTTAATACACAAACAAAAAATCCATTGTACATTTTTGTGCCACAGTTATGATAAGATAGAAGTACATTGGAGTACATTCAGTAAGGTTTTATTTACATGTTTTTCCAAATGTATGACTTTCTTTTTTTCTGTGGAACATGAAAGGAGATATATTGAGAAATGTCTCAGTGGATTATTATAATTTTTTTGCCCACATATTGGAAGTCAGCTTTACAAAAACTGTTAGGTTACCAACTTTCTTCAAAATAT
>NW_015761770.1:0-606 GCF_001515625.1 Sinocyclocheilus rhinocerous
GTCTCTCCTCCCACAGGATCTGGCGAGCCTGACATGCCTCCTCCTGCAGAGATTGTTGAGGAACAAAACATCTACAGAGTCAACACCATACTGGATTCCCGGTGACAAGGCAGCCGCTTGGAATATCTGGTCGACTGGGACGGATTCGGCCCTGAGGAGAGATCATGGGTAGCATGTGATGAAATCCTCGATCCTGAATTATTGACAGTTCCACACTCCTCATTGACCAGCACCGCATCTTGTAGGCTTCAGGAGCCGCCCGTGGAGGAGGGCGTACTGTCACGGAGTTAAGAGCAATGCCAGATCCTTCAGCTCCTCCCACTCGTTCACAATCACCCAAATAATGATGCACTCCACCTGTCAACACCAATCAAGCCCAGTATAAAGCCACCATCACATGCCTTCCTCAGTGTCTGGTCTTGTTGTTCACATGCGTGTATCAACCTCCCTGGCTCCTTACCTGATCTACTTACCCATTCATCTTCAGTCGTCTGCTCAGCTCTCTGGGTCCATCACCACCTGCAAAGACAAGTTTTTGCTCTGAACTCTCCAACAATATCCCATACCTGCGACCATCGCTTTCTCCTCTTCTGAAGAGTTTTTTTT
>NW_015761771.1:0-607 GCF_001515625.1 Sinocyclocheilus rhinocerous
AAAAAAAAAACAGCATTTATTTGAAAAAAATTAGTTGTAAAAGTCTTTACTGTCACTCTGGTTAACTTAATGCATCCTTTGTGGAATAAAATATTACTTTCCTTCCAAAAAAAAACCTTCCCTGTATATGACATTCAATGTGTAATGTGTAGTATTCAAAATTCACTACACCTGTTATTAAAATATACTTTTTCAAATTTAACAGGAAACCCAGGTATGACAGCTGCCATGCGCTAATGACGCCCTTATTTTGAATAGAGTCTTTTTACAGTCAATATTTCAATGAACAACACTTTAATAATTGTGCTGTTTTTACACCCACACAGTACTTTACTACAAAAACAGCTCCAACAACTTTTAAAATATTGATTAAGTCTCTAAAAATTAAATAAATAATAATAATAATAAACAGAATTTTAGCAATTCCAAACCAAGACTAGTACAAAATTAACACTTTTATAGTTTTGATTTTCAGACCAGTATTTCAGTTTCAGCCTTTTCCATTTCAGTGCATCACCAGCAGAGTGGATGAGAAAAGAGAGAGATGGTTAATGTGTGATGCTGTGAATTTTGTCACAGGACACACAGCAGGCAAGGGAAAAAAAAA
>NW_015761772.1:0-606 GCF_001515625.1 Sinocyclocheilus rhinocerous
GACAAGCTACACAAAATCGCGTTCAAAATCGCAGGCGATTCATTCATTCATTTTTTTTTTGGAATAGAAACTAGGAGTCAATAATAATCAGAATCGATAAGCAGAATCAGAATCGATCAAACTCAAATGACATCCAACCCTAGTGACGACAGACAGCACGTCTGTCGTCACTAGGGTTGGATGTCATTCCTGATGAACACTTCTCTGACACAGTGTGTGTGTGTGTGTGTGTGTTTTCACCAGGGCTATGCTGTCAATAAGTTCTATGTGCACAATGACATCTTCTGCTATGAAGAGGAGGTTTTGGAGACTCTGAGGCTGAGCTGGGAGGTAAATCTACAGAACACACACATGTTTAGACGGCAGACGTGTTATTTAGGTCAAATGCATGTACATGATTACAGCTGTGGCGGTCTGGCTTTACATGGCATTGCATCTTTACACATCATATTATGAGCTCTTACATTTGTGGATGGGAAACTGAGTCTCTGTGATACAGATATCTGATTATTAAACGTCAAAAAGCTCTGATTGAAGTAAATAAATGTGAGCGCTGCACGTTTTGTTGTGGATTTTTCTTGGGTGCGGCCAATGAAGTGGAGGAGC
>NW_015761773.1:0-606 GCF_001515625.1 Sinocyclocheilus rhinocerous
TTACATAATCAATATGAAATATTGATTGATTGATTGATTGATTGATTGAGTGCCAAAAGCTTAAAACAAACAGTCTGGTGTGTTAATATCAGCAGTATTAACTATAAATACCTGATCTCCCTGGAGCACATACTTTTCAGAGCCGTTAAAAATAAATACCCCACCAGTCAAGTTATACCGTGGTGCACCAGATATGTACAGTGTTGTACTGGGTTTTACTTTAGCAGAAGTGACACTGTAACCTGTGATTGGGAAGGAGATTCAACAAACATGAACCTGAGATGACTTTCAATTATTCAGATATATACTTTTTTTTTTTTTTAAATCAGCTGCTTTCACAACATTTCTTTTAAAGATGTTTAAATTCTCACCCAAATAAATGTGACACCTCCTTAAAAACCCCTTCAAAAATCCAACCTTCACTCACCTAAATAGGAAAATTTGGGTCCATTATTAGAGTCATTCAAGAATTGCACAGTGTCACCAGATTGCAAAAAGACTCCACCACTCCAGTCATAGGCTCCAACTGCTCCAAAAAGATAAGAATTCTACACAGAAAACAAAAACAAATGAATGTTATTAGTATGGGGCGCCGCTAAGGGGGGG
>NW_015761774.1:0-607 GCF_001515625.1 Sinocyclocheilus rhinocerous
CTGGTCAGATTCCTCGGGCGATTATGACAAGTTGACTTTGAGAGTTGAAAAACAGAACTCTGCATTGGATCGTGTTTCCTGTTTGTAAGCAGAATACTCCCTGCTAAATCTATTGCTTCTAATTTCAAATCTATGCACTGCAGGATGGAGGAGGGAGGATTGGGATTTAACTGTTTTTGCATCATGATGGGACATTATTATAGGAACACAGACAGATGCACTGATGCATTGAGAGAGATTACACTAATCGGAACTCCTCTGAACATGCAGCAAATCACTGGGTCACGATCATGCAAATGTCCAAGAATTACCGTATTTGAATGATGCATTGTTATATTTTTTTCTCTGGAAGGAACATGTTGCCATTTATGTCAAAAATATATGTATTTATTTATTCAGATGATGTTGAACTTCATATCTGAAATAATCTGACATCATATTAACCCTCAATACTGAACACTGTAAACTGAATAACCAAATGATCAGAAAGATCAAACAGTTATTTTAAAATACATAATTTTTAAAATGGGAAAATGTCACAGAATAATGGAGTTGAACAGTACAGGGAAAAGCATGGATGGAAACATTTCATTTTATATAAAAAAAA
>NW_015761775.1:0-606 GCF_001515625.1 Sinocyclocheilus rhinocerous
TAATATGCTGATTTGCTGCTCAAGAAGCATTTCTTATTATTATCATTGTTGAGAACAGCTTTGCTGCTTCATATTGTTTTTTCAGGATTATTTGATAAAATAAATGTATTTACAATCACTTTTAATCCATTTAATGCGCCCTTGCTGAATAAAAGTATTAATTTCTTTCCAAAACCAAAAGTTCACATATCCCAAACTTTCAAATAGTAGCAAGTGTGTTAGTGTGTATATATAATGTGTCTTTAGACTTGATTTTTCAAATTTGACATGTCCACATTTTACACATTTTCACATACTGCACTCCAACCCTGGCGATAGGCAAGTAAAACATTTATAGAAATTTAATGCAGATCAAATTACGGTTTATAGATGTAGAGCCGAACAGCTCGCAGACACATACGGTCCCCTGAGGAGCTTTAATTCCCTCCCTTAAACACTAGCCACAGTCTCCACCGCCGAAAGACTCATTCACCACCAAACGCACCCAGAATCCCACTCCACAACTCCACTTACATCACGGCAGCCTCTCACTCATTGTGCCACAGTGGAGTGTTTTATAGTGCCTGGACGGCATATAACACTGGCCAGTTATGAGGGTTAGTTAGC
>NW_015761776.1:0-607 GCF_001515625.1 Sinocyclocheilus rhinocerous
AAAAAAAATCCTGTTTTCTCTACTTCATCAACACTGACCAAATGCTGTTTTGAGTTTTGTGTACAGGTACCACAAACAGTGTTTACAAAGGTAAATGTTTACAGCTTTACACGTGTAACACTATGTAGCAAAGTCTTTTCAGGCTGCAACCAGAAAATAATGACGTTTCATTTTAGGGGCTGTTCAAATTTTATCATGCCACAGTGAGCTCATTTTTCAGTCTTTCCCACACATCACTGCTCCATAAAACTGGCCAGAGGAATCTGAACACAAAAGATGAAGAGTAAAAGTAAGTAGACTGACGTAGTCTTCATCGTCCTCCTCGGCGATCTCCATCGAGCTGTCCATGTCTTCAGTGAGTCTCTTCTTCCCGAGCGCCTCTCCGTTTGTTCTGGAGCCTTCTCTCTTCAGCTCTCTGCACCATAACAAGACATTATACTCGTATTTACTTGCTTTGACAATGAGATTCTGTTACAACACCAGCCTGATATAGAAATGCTATTCTAAAGATCCTTTATAACATATTTTTATGTATAGAGCAACTATAGTTTGAAGAATAATATATCAAATGTGACCCTGGAGCACAAAAGCAGTGTTAAGTCGCTGG
>NW_015761777.1:0-607 GCF_001515625.1 Sinocyclocheilus rhinocerous
ATGAAAGGAAAGACCACAAATGGTTATTCAGGTCCCAGCTCTGCCTGGTTTCTGGGAAACAGAAAGTGAGTGATGTCAATGATGGATGCATTTTAAACACAGCTGATTCATGTGTGTCTGTTTATGGCTGCTTTGATTTGCATCTTTAAATACATGGCATGAAAGCCTTGCATGCAAGAGCAATTATTATAATCTCAGACTAACTGCTATTGCTTAATTTGTGGAAAACTGTATGCTATTTGAAATGTTTTGTATATTAACATATATGCAGGTGGTTAAATTTGGACAAAGCATGAAAGCTTGATTTTATCTATTCCCATTTCAGTAGACAGACCAAATATGTCAGTTCTCCTTCAGATGAATCATTAGTCAGTGTACAACAAACACTAAATGAGACATATACACAAAAATGAATTGCTTAAAAACAGATTCATCCAGTGGATGTCATACATCATGTTTTTAATCCAATGCTGCAGAGAAATGGATTGATTTTGATCTGGTCTAGGCATGAATAGTCAAGCGCTAAAACTAGATTACAGGCTGAAAATAGTAGCAGCTTATTTTAATGGAATTGCAGGCTGCAGTGAGCACTAGAACTGGCCTACTG
>NW_015761778.1:0-607 GCF_001515625.1 Sinocyclocheilus rhinocerous
AAAATATCTTCATGTTCCAAGTCATTCAGGTTTGCAATGATGAATAAAAGATAGAATTTTGAGTTAACTATCCTAATCTACTTAGGTAGTCCACAGCACTGACCTTTTTCTGGCTTGTTGCATAGATCCCATCAAGGTCCAGAATCATGTCAACATCACAGCCCAGTTTGCCAAAGCTGTTGACAGAGGAGCCAAAAGGCCTGATAATGCATTCTGGGAAATATGCTCCAGCTATGTCTCGAAGCAGAGAACAAACAAGGAAGCGCAGACTGATGTTCTCTTCTGTGAGCTGCAAGGTCTCTGTCAGACACTGCAGTTGTTCATCTATCTGTAGAAGAAACGTGAAGAGAAGATACATATTTGAAGCTCCAACCAGCAGACATAAAAAGGAACTGCTAAACGCATCTCCCATTCCAATTTTTATCCTTTTCCATTAGCCACATCATATGTCTTTGTTTAAAAAAAATGAACATATCACCCAGAGAGGACTTACACTGTCCTTTTCCGAGAGCAGCTGAGTGATTTCATTGATGGATGGAGGGGACTGCTCCTTGAACTTGATCATGGGATGATTGCTCGACTGACTGCCTGGCCATTTTAATGACAG
>NW_015761779.1:0-607 GCF_001515625.1 Sinocyclocheilus rhinocerous
TCTGAACTGTAAAAAATATTTCTATATCAGAGCACAAGCACAACTGTAGTTCCTAATGAATGGATGAAAGGCAGTTTTGGTGCTGCTGGGATCAAATTAAATAATTCTTTAATTTTGCATGCTGTTTCATCAATCCAGGTGTGTCATTCCATTAATTCTCTTAATGCATAAACTGTGAACTTATGGGTTAAGTTACACACAACTAATAGAGGCTAAACAATTGTACGATTTTATCTATCTATAAATCAGTCCTCCTGTCCAATCTTCATTTCTGTTTTTCCCAGCTCTGAACAACCATGTATAATTCATCCTTGCAAATAGACAATTCAACCTCCATATTCGATGAGGCTTTATTTGGTCAGGGACCTTTTGGCTCTCTCTTCATTTTTGTCATTACAGCATTATTCATCATTGTGGGAACACCGATCCATTGCTGGTCCCTCTGGGTGTTTCTCCTTGGGAACCTTAAATCCAACTTGGTGTTTCTGCTGAACATCACTATACTGGAGCTGTTTTTTTGCATTCAATGCATTATAGACATGTTATTATCAAATTTCCTTCCGTGGAGGGTGACCGTTTAGCTAATGTTCTCATTGGTTTTAGTTGG
>NW_015761780.1:0-607 GCF_001515625.1 Sinocyclocheilus rhinocerous
TTAGTTCATCAAGCAAATTAAACCCGAGTAGTATGCTTGTATGCTGTTGAGAACACAGCCACAGAAATCAGTCACAGCCAAACTGATGTGAGATCGAGACAGATCTCTTCTTTCAGAGATCAGCACGCAAGACGTTACCTTCAGTAACAGCGCTGACTGAGCCGCTGTGCATTATTGATGAATTAATGGCCATTTGATGGCGTTGTGAGGTTTTTGAGAGGCTAAGTAATTCATTCAAGCCCGTGGCAGTGCAGTGAGAGAGCGATTTGACTCTTTCTCAAGTACATGTGAGTTTCCCATCTCTTCACTCTGCAGTCGTGTCGACTCGAGGGGACGGTAATGTCCCAGATCACTGAAAACCTCCCATTAGCCTACAGATGCTTCTGCTGCATGGGGAGGATTTTTGCCGACTTTCAAGTTTTTACTCCTGAAGTTTTCTCATGCATGCCCACAATCCTGCATTTTTAATGCTGTTGATTCTTTTCGATTATGTCATAGAGAAACGTATAAGAGGAAAAAAGTAGGGATGGGCATTTTGGGAAATTTCTCATTTCGATCATCAATAGGTTTCAAAAACGATTAATCGAGTAATCGGGGGCGGGGCTTG
>NW_015761781.1:0-607 GCF_001515625.1 Sinocyclocheilus rhinocerous
TTTGTTTGTTTTTTTGTAAGTGAGGCTATGTAAAAACAACCATTATAGTAAAAATACAATGCTTTAACAGTATTAATATTAATATAATAATCAATATCCATCAATACCCATAACAAAGGTGAATCTTTGTTCCTGCTCTTTACTGTTGATGTCGATGGTACTGTATAAAATCATTTTAAAAGGGAAGTTGTCCAGAAGATGGCAGTATTGTATGAATTTTAAATTGTCATGCAATTATTTTAGAAACCACAACATCACTGATATATAAATGGCAAGGATTTTATTATACTTATAAGGCTATTGATTTACTGTTTTATTAATTTATTTTGTCTTATAAAATGTCCAGAAATATGTAAAATCAATAGCAAGACGTAGACTCACACAGAAAGTGTGATGCATCAGACCAGCATAAACACACTGGGCTAAATACTGTACTTTGCCATTTTGCAAAATGACAGATGAATTTTTTTACCAAAATATACTGTGGAGTTTGACACACAGCCATTGATGTTTCCTCCCACAGTTCGAACAGAAGTCATTTTTAGGTCGTGACCCACCAGATGAAAAACAGTGTCCTAGATTGATCCAGTATATAGGATTATTTGTA
>NW_015761782.1:0-607 GCF_001515625.1 Sinocyclocheilus rhinocerous
GAGTGGAGTTCTTAATGGGACCCAGGTGACAATATGCTGACCAGCACCACAGTCCAGCCGTTATGAGCCAGGGTTAAAGGTGAGAGAGAGGAAAAAAAAGGAAAGAAGCAAAGAAAGGGGAACAGGTTAAGGGGTTGGGGGTAGAGAGAGTATGTGTGGATGTGTTAAGAAGTACACAGACTACAGAAAGAAAGAACTAGGGCCACTAAGTGATACATAATCCTTATGTCCTTACATACACACAGAGGGATTTTGACACAAAAGCCCTTAGTCTTCTCCTGTCTGCTTTATGTCATGTCTCATGCCCCGTCTGCGACATCACAAAAGACATGATGGACACAAAGCGCCTTTAGCATTCACCAGAGATATCATAATGAAAACAAATACTGTACGCTCAGACAGATTTAATTACAATGTAGGTAAATCGCAACTTATAACTTATATAAAAACACTTAAAATAGTGTACATTTATAGGTTTATAGCAACATTGAATCTAATTAATATATATGTCTAGCTGTCACTAAATGACTGTATTATTGAGAAATATATAGCCTGCTCATATAACCTTGCATTGCATTAGTTAACAAGAATGAGTATTTTTGGTATG
>NW_015761783.1:0-607 GCF_001515625.1 Sinocyclocheilus rhinocerous
AAATGTGAGGTGGACAGCATGTTATTTGTCTTGTCACTGACAGGCATTGGGGACGTGTGACCCAGCAGTGATACAGATGGATGAGTTTGTTATGGACACACACAGGGGTTATACGTATATGGCCTTCAGCAATATAAGATACCCGCTAAGAGGTGCACATTGCATTGTCTATATAATGCATGTGCATTTTATTAGGTAATTCCTCAAAGGAGGAGAGAGAGAGAGAGAGAAATAATGCAGAAGCTAATTTGAATTACCCAGTAACAATTCAGTTCTGTTAACTCGATTAGTTCTCTTCTGAAACTGAGTAGAGAAGTATTGCATAGAATAGAACAACTCACAACTCTTTTCAACATTAAAATAAAAAACAGTTAATCTAAATAGTTTTACTCTGTATTTAATCAAAGTTTGTTGTTTTTTTTCATTACAAAAAATCTTGCCCATCCCAAATGTTTGAACAGTAGTGTATATAAATGTATAATTTTCTTCAACTAAAAATCAACTTAAGTTCAGGTGTTGCCTTAAATTTTAAGTATCGTCAAATTGGCTCTACAAGTCATTTCAACTTAAATATCAAACTGATAGATATCAAACTGACTTAAAAAAA
>NW_015761784.1:0-606 GCF_001515625.1 Sinocyclocheilus rhinocerous
CTGAAATGTTATTTGGATGATACCCGTGCATTAAAGCAAGGGGAAGCTGTGTTGAGTTTCTCATTGAGAGGCAGCAGCAGGGCTCACTGCGATAAGGAAATAAGGCTAATGTTACCTGATCTGGTATAATGTGAACCAATTACTACTCCATTGCACTTCATTACAGAACAGTAATAGGGCCAGGGTGAGCCACGCTATATGAGCAGCCGGGGGAAAATTGAGTGGTCATTGATAATATGATAAAAAGTGACAGAGAGAGAGGCCTCTCAAACAAATTATTGAAATTTACAGTGAGTGGGAGAAACAGAATAACCTCATTTAGGCAGCCGTGGGCCAGCACTTGTCCAAAGTAGCACACTCGACACAAAGGACTGCTTATGGAGAGAAATCTAAAACGATCAAAGAATAGTTTTAGGCCCTGAACTCTACAGACCTGCTCAGGACTTCGAAATTATTCAGGCGGCCTTACTTCCTAAATTTCTAATACAGAAGGGAATTTGGTGTTCTGTGCAACACTTTTTTTTATAGTGTTTCAGCTGTTATTCAAGCTGTCGTTTGCATTATCTATTTATCTATCTATCTATCATCTATCTATCTATCTATCTA
>NW_015761785.1:0-607 GCF_001515625.1 Sinocyclocheilus rhinocerous
TTTAGGTGCATTCAAATGCTGTTACGACATTGTTTAAATCATAAAACAACCTGAGAATATTTATCCTATTGGACTTCTCAATCAGACTTCACAATATACTTCTGCTGCTGTTAGAATTTATTAATATAAAATTTAAACATACTATGATATGTCACTATTTGGAAACTCACCCATAATCAATAACACTTTCTTGGACTTGAAGCATCCTTAAATATTCATTGCAGTCATTTATTTCTGGAGCTTGACATTAAAGATATTTCTGACAAGTAGTGATTTTTACAGAAATTCAAAACAATTATCAATAATCATATTTAAACATGGTAAAAATCCCAATATTAACATTATATAACAATAGCAAGTAGTTGTACTGCTATATAACAACAATATAGCAGCTGTGTTCTTGAAGTAACCCAATTTGTACTTAATAATCAATAACTATAATAGAATATAATACCTTTCTTGCCAGGAGCTTCAGTGTCAGGTTTATGCTTCATGGATTCTGTTAACAAATTTTAAACTGCTGTTAGTAGATTGAAAATAAATACAGTAGCAAACATTTATTGAATTTTAAACAACATTATAATTTACCGTACCTGTTATGTTCACA
>NW_015761786.1:0-607 GCF_001515625.1 Sinocyclocheilus rhinocerous
AACGTGCATGTGCTTCTTCCGGTCACTGCTGTTGGCGAAACGTCTGTCGCAGCCGTCGAATTCACACTGGAACGGTTTTTCTCCTGAAAGACAAAAATATTTTCTATTTAGATGTATGTTTTACACGCTGGTTAGAACTTTAGCACGCAGAATCGATGAATGCTACTATTACGATTACTCTCTCAAACAAGTGGGCTGATTTTGATGCTGCAAAAGGGATAATGCGCAACCAAATTACGCATTCAAATTTAGAGCAATTCACACTTACAAAAGCATCAGTTTTTAATTATAAAATCACTATAGGATTTCTAACCTTAAACTAACTTGTCCACTGACTACTGAGACACCAGTGTGTAACAAACACTGGAGACAGTGTTGTGTGACATTACTGAAGAGCAAGGTCAGAGTTCTGGATTTGGTACTGAAATGACAATTTAAACTCAAGTAGGCCTACTGCATTATTAAATAAAAGGTCGTATTTAAAAGAACATCGATAAATAATCACCTGTGTGTGTCCGTTTGTGTATTTTCAGATTCTCTGAGCGCGCGAACACCTTGCCACATCCCGGGAAGGGGCACGCGAAGGGTTTCTCTCCCGTGTGCACTC
>NW_015761787.1:0-605 GCF_001515625.1 Sinocyclocheilus rhinocerous
AATAATGTTCTTTTTAGCAACATCATATGACCCCTTTAATAATGCTAAAATATCACTCTAGGATGATTTGAGAATCTTCCAAAGAACAGATCTTGTGATTCAGTAGAAGATCTATACAGGTCTATACAAGGAGTTTGCATGATCAATGTCACATATTTAAAATCTAGAAATAATACAGAATCTATTTCTTCTGCATTTTACATAACCTTTGTGGGCTCTGCTGTACATTATGTGAAAAATGTTGTGTACTGTGGTTTCCTCTCTTTTTTTGGTTGCATACCTAAAATGCTGAGGCTCTCAGTTTGAAAGACCTTCTGTAGCGGAGGGAAGTAGATGACCAGGAGTTGGCCCATGATGGAGCCCAGAACTGCATAGCAGAACATCCTGTTACTGCATAAGCCCATCTCATGCACCATCCGTGTCTGCAGGATGACAAAAACAGTGAGGCCTTGGATAAATCACTGACATTAAATCCAGGCTTAAACACTAATCAAAGACAACAAAATGCAGTTTGACATTTTGAACTTTTTAAACAACACAACTCATAATGTGTTTATGAGTACTATTAAGCGGCTGTGTTATGAACATGCAAAACTGTATCGCAC
>NW_015761788.1:0-607 GCF_001515625.1 Sinocyclocheilus rhinocerous
AATTTCTGCAGATGAATTTTTAGTGAACTTGTTTTCATAAAGCAAATTTAACATTTAATAAAATAAAATTATTTAAAGCAAATATTTTATAAATATAAAAAGTAAATTACTAAAAGTAAAAAGGCCGTTTCCCAACAGTTAATAGTCTCTAAATCAGATCACTTTATCTTCCATTTTTTCACCTGGGGGGTATGACTTTTATCCAGCAGCTATAGAAAATGATACCAATACTGTAATAGCCTAAATAAATTATGAATTTCAATAACGTCCTTATGTCATTTTAAAAATGATGATGAATGAAAAAATAGATTTTAATGCTTGAATAACTGGTAATTTGTTTTAAATTCGGTTACATAAACATGTAGATTAGTTAGATTAGAATACAAAAAATAAGACTGATTAGCCTAACGCTTAGCTATAACTGTTAGTTGGTCAGACTAGTTCTAAAGCCACTGTCTTAACACAGAGGTTAAGTTTATGCAACTGGCCGCAGGTTTGGTGTTTGCAGCTGAGATGTTTGTAGCCTGAGCAAGCAACTCTACATTCTTTGATTAATTAAAATCAGTGCCGGCCCTACCTAATAAGCGATATATGCGGCTGCATAGGG
>NW_015761789.1:0-607 GCF_001515625.1 Sinocyclocheilus rhinocerous
AATAAAATATTCTCAAAAATAAAAATATATAATAAAATATAAGACAAATAATTAATTGTACACTTACTGTGACTAACTAATGAAAAGTGGATTGTAAGTCAAAAATGCGCTAATATCGCTGATAATGGAAGGACTAATCGAGCTGGGTAAAATGGGTCTATTAATTCAGTAAACATTCGTGTAATAGTGCTAATACTCATGGTTATGAATGGCTGCAGTGTTTACATGGTAAGATTAAACAAGCTAGTCTTTACAGGGGCCGCAGTCATGTTGTAATGTGGATGAACAGCGCCATCTAGTAGAAATACAAAAAAATAAGAAAACTGGTCCAAGACAAGTGTATGCTGCAGAGTTTTTGTTGGTAGGCCTATTGTCTAATTGATTATTTTGACTAACTGAGTAAACTTCGAAAGTGGAAGGAAATATTTAATTACAGAGAACATGAATAAGTCAAACTTTGTTTTCTGTGAGATTACTGTAGGACTAAAATTTAACAAGAGAAGGCAACATCACAGGCATGTCAGGTTTTACTTATTCAGTGACTTCATGGAGAATGCTGACAATATCATGATGCTAATCTAACGGGACTCTCTTCCAGCCATGTATC
>NW_015761790.1:0-607 GCF_001515625.1 Sinocyclocheilus rhinocerous
TTAGTTGGAAATGTGCTGGCAGAGAGAGATCAGTGATGTTCATGCTGCATCTTGTGACCGTACCCTCTGGAGACCCATGAGTGACCGGAAAATAGATTTAAGTTTGTATCAGCTTTCACTTATCATATAAAACAAGTTAACGATTTGTGAAAATGATCATTAAAGGTCAAGCCCATTACATGTTGAACATATTTCTACTTAGAGAATAATATACAAGCCATATCTCTTTACACTTTCACAAGCACTTTTTATAGGCAGCATGAATTGGGGAAAAGCATAATTATAAAATTATTAAGCATCCATCATTTCTAGCTGCATGTGTTGGTGTTTTATGAACAACAGCTTTAAATGCAGTACAAACAACAATAGTGTCATCTGGTGGTAGAACATGAGAATATCACCTAAATATTTTCTTTTTTGTCGTCATGTCAGTCTGTTTTGAATCCTCCTTTATATGAGGCGATAATATTGGCAAGATATACAGCAATGTGTCAAAATATATACGGTTTATGTATGGTTTAGTGAACTACTAAGAGCAGTCTAAGGTGGTTTACAGCAAGTCTAAGGTTTATCACCAGGGTGTGGGTAAAACAATCCCACCTTCATT
>NW_015761791.1:0-607 GCF_001515625.1 Sinocyclocheilus rhinocerous
TACTATTTCCTTCAAACCTCATTCATATTCTTTTTTAAGCATACAAACCCAAACACTGATTTGAAACAGAACGAAGAACATTGCGTTTATGAAAGAAAAAGCACAGACAGACAGCACCAGCAGGGTCATCATCAATATATTGCTTTTTTATTCTGCAATTTT
The DNA here is from genome assembly GCF_001515625.1 of Sinocyclocheilus rhinocerous. Classification (NCBI taxonomy): domain Eukaryota; kingdom Metazoa; phylum Chordata; class Actinopteri; order Cypriniformes; family Cyprinidae; genus Sinocyclocheilus; species Sinocyclocheilus rhinocerous. The sequence continues at coordinate 163 of NW_015761791.1, forward strand.
TCACACTTACCGAAGTAGAAATGGGATGACCTTTTGTAGATTTTATTGGCCACTCTCTGTAGAGACTCCCAGAGCAGGCAGGACTTGTGTAGATTATCACTGGTGGGAATAGACAGCCACCCAGTTCATTTGTGTGCAAACACTCACGTTTTCCTCATCTTCAGCCTCCTGTCCAAATCCTGCCAGCCACTAGACTCTGATGGCATATCCTGTTATATTGGCCATGCTACACTCTCAGTCCTGACGCACTGACCCGAAAGAGGCTGCCTCTTGTTTCCAGATACACCTGCAAAACACAGAAAAGCAGACATTGTTATTCTTCTTAGCAAATCATTTCATACTTTAAATGCAAAAAGGACTCAGGCAAGAAATATGTGCCTTTTTGTCTTCTCACCCTTTCTTGTATTATAAAAGTTAACTGCCACAATTTCAGTCTCTGAAGTAA
>NW_015761792.1:0-604 GCF_001515625.1 Sinocyclocheilus rhinocerous
GTCGGCAGCTGAGCTGTCCGCCTTGAGCACACAGTTCACCTCCCGTGTCTGGATGCCCTCTTCGCCCTGCAGGCAAACGCCCGTGCGGCCGGTCTGCAGCGATATGGGAACACACTGGTTCCACTCGCCTAGCCGCCAGTCGTATAGGTCCTTGTGCCAGTTGCAGACGTGGAAGCAGCTCTGTTGGTTGGCCGGCCTCGTGGACTGAAGACAGTTGGTGTGAAGGGTCGTCCAGCCTTCCACATGAGCGCACCACACCGCCCGACTCTGACTGCCTCCTGGACCGCACTCGCTGCCCATACATCTGCCCCATGGACCTGGAAAAACACACAAGTTAGTGCAAAGTCTAAGAGGAAATGATGCTGCCTAATAAGATACCTTCAGAAGATAATGATATAATGCACTGTAATGCATTGATTGATTTTTAGTAACCATGTTACTGAAAGAAGTCTTATATGCTCACCAAGGCTGCATTTAATGAATCAAAAATACAGTAAAACCGGAAATATTATTTCCGTTTAAAATAAGTGTTCTGTATTTGAATATATTTTAAAATGTAGCTCCAGTCTTCAGTGTCACATGATCCTTCAGAAATCATTCTAAC
>NW_015761793.1:0-606 GCF_001515625.1 Sinocyclocheilus rhinocerous
ATATATATACACACACACATACATATATATATATATATATATATAGTTTAGTTTAGTTACTTTTTTATACTTATTTTGTTCCCAGTAAGTTAACCCACAAAGCTTATATACTGCTATAATTGCCTTATTCATCGATAAATGTAATTCCATACCATAATAACTTTCAAAAAGAGAGAAAGAGCAAAAATATCAGTATGAAAAAGTACTTCAGGGCTATAGAGATTTCTCTGCTGATATACAATCAGGTCAGATACAGAGACAGCACATATGCCGTCATCATAACGCAACTCTCCCCCCTCTCCTAACGGATAAAGGAATATGAGGTGCCAAACTTAGAGGTCTTAATCAGCTCCACCTGCAAGAGAAAACACTGCAAAAATACAATTTTATCTGGTTCAGTTGCCCTCTCTCTCTCATTCATTCTCTCTTGCGCTTTCTATATTGGTAAGTTTAAAAGAAAACAGGACTGAATATAAGGACACACTTCTCTGAGCCATTTTCCTGCTACAGTTTGTCATTGTCAGACGAGTTGTGCAGTAGAAAATATTGAAGAAATTAGCATAGTTTGCTTAAAAAAAGGTAACTGATGTAAAAATTACATAATAC
>NW_015761794.1:0-607 GCF_001515625.1 Sinocyclocheilus rhinocerous
TTATTGACAGGACTGGTCTTTACCCACGCTCAAAGATTAGATGCTCTTTATCACCTGCGGATTCAATTAAAAGTAAACAACTGATCCTTTGTGCTGCGGAGCTGTATGAGATGAATGCTCCCAGTCCCACCTGCTGTCTGAGTTTGTCGGTTCCAGACACGGTAGATTTATATTTTCAGTGCGATAAAAAATAAAGGGATCATCAAGGATAGAGTAAATAACTTTTAGTGCTTGAGTGGTGCTGTAGGGGGTTCATCTCAAGATCGTTTCATCCATCTTAATCAATCAATCAATGTCTGGCTGGTTAGAATGGCCCCGATGGCCCCTGCTGGTAGATGTTGTAATTACACCATCTAATATTCTAGTATCTTCGGTCGAATAATCAAGGGGTTTTCAAACCTTCCAAAAATAAATAAATAAATAATGGCAGCTTTAATTTCATGTATACAGACCCTTTATAAGTGTGAAAAATATTAAAGCTATTTGGCTTTTATGATCTTACTTTTGGTGGAAACCGTGATACATTTTTGTAGGATTCTTTGATAGAAGAATGATAGCTCAAAAAGACAACATTTACTTGAAATAGAAATCTTTACATTAGATATGC
>NW_015761795.1:0-607 GCF_001515625.1 Sinocyclocheilus rhinocerous
ACATCCAGAATACCTATTACATCACTACGGACAAATTTGCAAATCACCATAAAATCTCACCGATTGACCTAAAATTGGAAAAGTATATATATTTGGTGTTTTAATTGTTATATTTATAAGTATATATATTTGTAATTTATAACATTTGGGAAGAATAACTATTTCTTTTATCAAGCATAGGAACACAAATTCACCTATGAACACCTATGTAAAGTAAATGTGAGCATTGTGTCAGGAATTGTTTAATGGGACTGTAAGTGTTTTATGCAAATATTTGAGTTTGACAGAATACAAACAGCATAGACAGAATATGAACAGCATTTTTTCCCTATAGCCCGCCAGAAGGTACATTCCAGCCTTTTGTCTGCACTACTTTGCAGGGTGTATGATGTGAAAAAAAAATGATCACATGTAATGTTATGGCCATGCAGTCATGCCCTGATTTTTTTCAGGTGCTTGTCCAGGGGATTTTACCAGTGTACGCCTGCATATTCCAGGCATAGATAGACTGTGCATCACATGCGGCACATATTTGTATGACATATTTGGCTGGTTTGCTTGCCATGTATTGTTTGAAGGGACAGCAGTCATGAAATGGAACCAGACA
>NW_015761796.1:0-607 GCF_001515625.1 Sinocyclocheilus rhinocerous
TTACAAGTCTTACTGATCCCAAACTTTTGACCGGTAGTGTATAATAACTATATATTACCTATAATACGTGAGTGACATGTAAAACCACATGAACACCACATAATGCTCTATATGGATGAGCGTATGGTGATGTGAATGCTCTTCCAGTGAGGGATCTGATGTGTTTCAGAGCTCTCTCTGCAGGAGGGAGGCAGCGTGAACGGAGCACTGGATGCTGAAGCGGATGAACCGAGTCAAGCGGCAGAGGTTTGTACCATCACCTCTGTGTGATCTAAGTGACCAGATACACTGTTTTCACCATAAAACAGCTGAAACAATCACACAGATGCACACCGAAGGAGGAACTCAAGCTTCAGTTGATGTCAGAATGTGTCTTGTTTGTTGATCTTCAGCAGGTTGAAAGCACAGAAGCTCCAGATAAAGACGTCGAGCAGCAGAGCAGCGCTGGTCCAGACGCCGCCGCAGGCTCCGATTCGGTCCCTGAGATCAAGGAGACCACAGACACTCCTGAGGAGCGCAGAGACGCAGCGGCAGAGACCTCCAACAAGTTCTTCTGCTATATTTGCAACATCACTTGCCATAACCAGCAAGTATGTTCCTCTGATAT
>NW_015761797.1:0-607 GCF_001515625.1 Sinocyclocheilus rhinocerous
AGAAAACAGTTATTTTAAATTGTAAAAACATTTCACAATATTACTATTTTTACTGTTTTTTTAACAAATAAATGCAGCATGTTGATTTCTTTCAAAGACATTAAAAAACCTTACTGACCCCAAAATTCTGAACCGTAGTGTACAAATTAAAATTTCAATGCTCTTCTACTCACACAACAGCTGCTCTGCACGCAAACATCCTTATAGTTGAGCTCTGGTTTTGCCATATTGCCGGATACATGCAAAAGGGTATTTTTTGGTGCTTTTTGTTAGTGTTGCGAAATGAAAGCGATAAAACAACTCAACAGCACAATGTGAACCCTGGGAAATCTTGAGAACTACAAACTTGATTCCAGTGGTGTAAATGATTGGACTGTCAAATATCACACCCCAGCATTTGGCTGAAACCTAGAAAAAGCCTCCAGTGCTCTGTGAGAGATTTGCATAAAATAAACACACCAGGGCTGCAGAATGGGACTTGAAGTGAAAAGAGCTCAAAGAAATGTATCACTGTGCATCCCTAGAGTGCCTCACCACGCTGAAGTCTTCGGGTCGACACGGCGAACCTCTGAACTGGCAGGAGAGCAGCATGTCTTTTATGTCGTGT
>NW_015761798.1:0-607 GCF_001515625.1 Sinocyclocheilus rhinocerous
CAAGTGGGTACAATCAGGTTGAGGTAGCTGAGGTAGATAAGGCGAAGACAGCTTTCTGTACTCCATTTGGGCTGTTTGAATTCAATCGTATGCCCTTTGGGCTGTGTAATGCACCAGGAACATTCCAAAGACTAATGGAACGGCTGTTTGGGGATAGGCGGTTCTCTTCTTTGCTTTTGTATTTAGATGATATAATTGTGTTTTCCTCTTCTGTACAGGAACATTTGTTACGCTTGGAGGAGGTCTTTAAGCGATTGCAGCAGGAAGGTCTTAAGATTAAACTGAGTAAATGCAGTTTTTTTCAAAAGCAGGTAAAGTATTTAGGGCATCTGGTATCCGAGCAGGGTGTGGCCACTGACCCTGATAAAGTGGCGGCAGTAAAAGAATGGAGTCGCCCATTACATCTGGCAGAGCTTCGTTCATTTTTAGGTTTTGCCAGCTATTATCGGCGGTTTATTGAGGGATTTGCTAAGTTGGCTAAGCCCCTTCATGAATTGGTAACGAGACTGAGTGGTTCTGCAAGAAAGGGTAAGACCCCACGGCTGCCTTTGGTGTCTGTGTGGAATGCAGAGTGTGAGAATGGTTTTCAAACATTAAAGGCAAAGTT
>NW_015761799.1:0-607 GCF_001515625.1 Sinocyclocheilus rhinocerous
TGGTTTACAGGGTGTTTACATTAATTTACTTTATCGGTACCTGAATTGAGTAAGCACGGACAAAGGCTGTCTGGGAACTTTAATTCTCCTTTGACAGATTTTTTAACTGTTACTTTTGAGTTCTTACTGGTTAAAAGACCTAATGCAAGTTAGTCGATATGCTATCAAAACATTGAAGTCAACATGAAATTGACCCTGTTTACTTGTTAAATGTTCCTGGTGTTCCATGTTTTTCCAGCAATCAAATGTTTCATAATCGTTCATATTATTGTAGAATGCCTTCCACCTCTGAAATGAATTTCCTTTTTGGCTGACATTAAACCACACTGTAAATTCTAATTAGTAAACCTTACTTTTAAAAAGCATGCAAACCGATTGCCTTGGGGGAAAAAAAGCAACTAAAGGGAAATAAGAATAGGTTTTTGTACTAACAAAGCTTTGTTTAGTGTTTTAAACTGACACGCAAGTTCTGGTAACTCAGAACTACTATTGTCAACAACTAAATGATTAAGTGCAATATATTATGTGTGTATTTCAAACAACACATTTAAGTTGAGCTAATTAATGTAACATTTCCTGCAACTTGGAATTTCTTAGTTGTATTTAC
>NW_015761800.1:0-607 GCF_001515625.1 Sinocyclocheilus rhinocerous
GTTAAAGACAAGTAAACAGTCAGTAATAAAATAGGAACAAACAAACCAATTAGCAATAGCATAAATAAATACAGTTGAACCAAATTTCAGGTACAGAAACTGTAATTAAAAGTTTAGAAACACTGCATAGTTTTCTTTTCATAAATAAAATATAGATTTTTAATTAAAGTTTTTAAAGACATTTAATAAAAAACACAGAAAAATACTGTACACATGCATTTTCTTTCTCATCTGTTTACTTTCAAAAACAACTGTGTTTATGATGATATACTGTTGTATTTTTCGGCATACTGGTCAATACATATGAAAGAAGTCAGTTCTGGCCCGGAACAACCTTTTCTGCAGTGGAAATACACGGAACAGTTCGAGAACGGACATAGGCTGGGAACCTGCACCGAGACTGCTATTCTCTGTGCTCGCGCTTGCACTTCAGATGTGTGTGCTGCATGCAAACAAGGCCCAAGGTCTTTTCGTTCCTGCACTTAAATCATTTTAAATCACATTAAAATGCGAACACAGGAATCGTTAAGTAGAATCTAAATGCCATGCTTATCGAATACCCTGTTCTTGGAAATTTGGAACCGGTTCTAAAATGGAACCGGTTTTC
>NW_015761801.1:0-599 GCF_001515625.1 Sinocyclocheilus rhinocerous
AAGTTCCTATAAAAGCGTCTGCTAAAGACTAAATGTAAATGTAAATGCAATGATACTATAGGAGAACTTTTAATTTCCTCTGATGTCATTATAAAAACCTATGATGTTCCTATGATGCTATAAAAGAACTTCATATGAACCTCATATGATTCCACAAGATAAATCTTAAAGTTCATATGCCATAAAAGAATCTGACTGAGCGGGGAAATTAGGGTTTTTGGGTGTTGATCAGCTGACTCGACTCTAATCTACACGACTTTGACTGTTCAGGAGCTACTAATGACTGAAATACAGCGTGAAAGGTCTTCAGAAGAGGAACACTATCTGTAAAACAGAACTCAGTGAGAATAAGGGAGGAACTGATCTTAGATATTCACAGGCTATAAATATTCACAGGCGGCAGATATCAGAGGCAGAAGTCTGGACTGTGATGTCCAAACGCAGGTGCTGTGAGAAAGCCTTTAACCTTGGCAAGACTGGATTGTTTTCAGTGAGTGGCAGTCATCATGAGTGTGTGTGGTCGAGTGTGTGCCGTGGTGGGGATCATTAACCCTGTGTGTGTGTGTGTGTGTGTGTGTGTGTGTGTGTGTCTCCACATA
>NW_015761802.1:0-607 GCF_001515625.1 Sinocyclocheilus rhinocerous
ATTAAAAAAATTATCTTTTTTTATGTTTTTTTGTAGACTAACATGTATTAAGATAGTAAATAGGATCAATTTTGATTTCATATTTGAGTTCATGTTGATTTAATGACCGCTAGTTAAATTTTGGAGCTGTGTTTGCATGAAAATCTGACTTATTTTATCGTCAAGCAATTTATATGAAGCCACAGTCTTGTTTCAGAAGATTTGTAGATGTGGCAAACAGTGGAGACGGGGCCAGCTGGTTGACAGTAAATATGAGGTTCTTCCCCATTACCCATCATTACTACTCCAATTATCACCTCTCCCAGAGATCCAAATAAACTCTGCCTGCGCCCCATTTCATACGTTCCTTTCAGTGCGCTAATGAACGAGCGATGAGACCCCATACGAACCGCAGCTCTGCTACAAGGCAGCTCCCATCCACAACGAAAACATACAACATCAAAAATGTGAACGCAGTCTCTCACATCTGTTAAACGCAGTGAAGAACTCATTGGAAGCTCATCGAGTGCGAGTTCATTTGGTCCAACAGCTGTGCGCTCTAATGACGATCATGTATTTCATAAACTCCAATTGTGTCAACACTCTTCCGATAGGCTAATCAACTTAA
>NW_015761803.1:0-607 GCF_001515625.1 Sinocyclocheilus rhinocerous
ATAACGTACAGTATATTTAGCTTTATAACATCATCTTTGTGTAGTTTAGTTTGGATGCCTTCTGGTGTCACTCACCCTGCCAAAGTGCTGTGTGATTGGTAGACGGTTCTGAAGGCAATCCGATTGGATGAGGCGATACGTGTGCGTTCCACACACAGACCCGCCCCTCTGTAGCATATGAGGTTCAGTTTGGTCCTGAAAGGGGGAAAATCCAAAAGTTGAATATAAACACACAAACCACATATTTTGTACACAAAGAGGAACCATATGCAGTTTAAGGAATATAAACTCACCTTTGATGACAGGAGGTTTTTCAGCCCAAATTTGCTATGATATTTGGTCTGAAAAATGGAAACCATATGGAGAATATGTAATATTTAATAATGCACAACAGCACATTTTAAAATAACATGATAAACATAAACTACCCTTCAAATGTATTTTTTTAAAGAAATTAGTACTTTTATTTAGCAAAGATGCATTAAATTTACCAAAATTGACAGTAATTGGCATTTATAATGTCACAAGATTTATACTTAAATTAAATGTTGTTCTTTTTAACTTTATCAAAGAATCCTGAAAAATAAAATGTATCATGGTTTCCACA
>NW_015761804.1:0-606 GCF_001515625.1 Sinocyclocheilus rhinocerous
GATCATGTGACACTGAAGACTGGAGTTATGATGCTGAAAATTCAGATTTGATCACAGAAATAAATGACATTTTACAATAGAAAACAATTATTTAAAAATGTTAATATTTCATTGATCTAATAAATCCAGCCTTTCTGAGACTTCTTTCGAAAACATTTTCGAAAAAGATGAAACTGAAACTGAACGCACAATGACCCTTTGATATCAAGTTCCCTGTAAGTTTCCTAATTTTATGTACTCAACTGAATTTGTGACCTGTTGTTGTAATGTAGAAAGAATTTTCATAGTAAGAAATTTCGCAATGCATACTTCTGATTAATTATTTTTAGTATAAGAGTAGCACCTACTTGGAACTGGTTGGTTGTAAGCCTCATTGATCTGAGCTTATACACCTCCACCCAAAATTATCCACAAATAATGCATAAGCTCAGATCAGTGAGGCCAACGTCTAACCAGTTCCAAAAATAAATACAAAACCTGTGCTAACTGAAAGAAACAAGTTTATAAAAAGATTGAATCCAAAATTTGGTGGTAATACACTCTCAGAAAAAAAGGTACAATAGCTGTCACTGGGGAGGTACCTTTTCAAAAGGTACACTTTTGTAC
>NW_015761805.1:0-607 GCF_001515625.1 Sinocyclocheilus rhinocerous
CTCGCGTCATGATACGGTCATGAACGCGCATCCACAAGTGAGTAGAGACGAAAATGTGGAATGATTTTTTGAATGACTAATAAATCACGCACAACAGAAGAGGGATATTTATCAAGGACATCACGGTCACTTTAAACGGCTAATAGCAGGCCATCTGTGGCAGTTAACAGCAGATCGTATCAGTGTTTCTGCTCTCTGCAAAGCTCACGGGACGGTTTGAAGTGATTTTGGTGACTAAGTGGGCACTAGGAATGTGTCCAGCCATGATGAGGAAAACCTTCAACACCCAACTCAACTGAAATGATTTCTATTCTTATTTTCTGGCCTTTCAGCCATTCTCAACACCTCAACCTAACACAATTCCCTTGGCTGTTGCACGCTGGCATCCTGTCCATTTAACCACTTCGGTCAGGCCCTGGCCCACTAAAACTGTCCTCAAGTTGGCTCAGAGGGTCAGCAGTGAAAAAAACAACACCTCTCTTGCTGGTCAGCAGAATTCAGCTCCTAAAATCAAGGGTGGTTACGATAGGAAAAGCGCTTTGGGCAGAACGAGAAAATGGAGTGTTACTGCGCTGCATTCCTGTAGTAAATGTTTACAATGGCATAG
>NW_015761806.1:0-607 GCF_001515625.1 Sinocyclocheilus rhinocerous
AGCTGTGTCCGGAGGGTCACCATCACCGGTCGTGGAAACCACAAAAACAACTGGCCGGATTTCACTATCCAAGTTGTACTGGGAATACATGGGAAAGTTGCATCAGTCAGTTCTGATATATGACTGTCAAAGATTTGATATCCATGAAAAGTAATAGGCAAGAAACATACCTTGTGCTGGTTGCTCAGACAGTTGATGTCAGCTGTAAACCCATGTTCGGCTGCTTGTTGGCAGATCTCTTCGGCTATAGACTGAGCTTGACCACGCTGAGATCCATACAATATCAAGAAGCGAGCAGCAACTTCACACGGCATACTATAAAAGCTGGATAAAGGGGGTTAAAATGTTGAAAATCATTTCTGCATGTTGTGAAAAGCAATAACAATATTCAATTTTTACATTATAACAAAAATATTTATTATAGATATTATAAATATATGTATTATATCATTATGCACTATGAAATATTTACAAACATAACTTAATAAACAATGAATTAAAAATTACATAAAATCATAAATTCATCCGTCTAGATGGTTCAAAGCAAGTTTCCAACATGAGTGATGTAATATTAACTAACATAAGCATTTATATTTAATTTACATAA
>NW_015761807.1:0-607 GCF_001515625.1 Sinocyclocheilus rhinocerous
ATGCTATCGGAGAGGTGAAAGTCAACAACTTCAGCGCTGCACAGCTGACAGACGCCAGCTTCATTGGCAGCTGGTTCCAGGGAAGGCTGAGACCATTCTTGCCGACAGCGTCCAGGGACTTCCTGTCCTGCCTCAGCTCCAAGAACTTCACTTGTGACACTTACCAAGTCGTGTAAGTATCCTCGGTGGTGTGGGTAATCCTGAAGTGGTGTTTATGGGAGTGAAGTCAGGCAATCCGTAATGGTCCCCAATCTTCCACGATTTAGGGTGCAGGCTCTCAGTCATCGAGCGTCCCTCATGGAGGTGGGGCAAAAACGGCTCGTCTTCACCGACTTCGTCCGTCCCTTCCTCTCCAGAGATGACCTAACAGGTACATTAAATCCTGTCACTGTTTTGAGTTGTCATCTGTCATGCTTGTAGTTGCTTGAGCATCCTTCAGCATCTCAGCTTGTCATTCACTGGTGTTCGGTTTAATTCCCCCTATGTTCAATCCAGATCCTGCCTGTCTGTCCAAAACTATGAGCAGCGCTGACTGGCTCGAGAAGAACTTTGGCAACTTCTACGTCTACGCTACCTTGGAGGATTTGCGAACTCTGAATGAAAATTT
>NW_015761808.1:0-607 GCF_001515625.1 Sinocyclocheilus rhinocerous
CAATGCATGCTGGGAACCATGAATGAGTTTTGTACTATGTTGGCATCCAGCATGCATTGCAGCATGAAGCCTGGTCTAGACAATGGCGTTGTCAATTATTTTCTGTCCACAACGTGTATTTATTATTTTTCAGAATATCTGGTCATCACAATTCTGCTGAATATCACTCTCTAGTATATCATACAGTCGGTAGCACAATATGTAAATTTGTTAATGAAAAAAAATACACTTCTGATCAGTGATTAGATTTTCAGTGAATCAGACCAAATAATGATGATGTCCCCATTAACTAACAGCCAACATCGCCTGATGTTATTCTGTCTCGTCTTCCTCTGCCACAGTAAGTGTTTTCTGAACACATTAATACAGCAGCCAGAGAGAGAGAGAGAAAAAACTAACAAAACAATCAAGAGTCGAGTGCACAACTATCACCACAATGGTGACTTCAAGTGTTTGTTCTCCTTATATTTAGTGATTTTAGTCATTAACATCGAGGTATCATCACTATGGGGCAATCAAAACTTAATTATCTAATTTACATGTACATTTAGTGATCCAAAGTGACTTACAAATGAGGACAGTAAAAGCAGTCAAAACTAACAAAAGA
>NW_015761809.1:0-607 GCF_001515625.1 Sinocyclocheilus rhinocerous
CCATCCAAATACTGTTTCAAAAAGATATATTAGACAAGGAATAAGCTGCAGACTGTTAATAGACTTGTTATTGGTCTCTATTTCACTAGCAAATTCTTTTTTAGAGATTTGTTTATAGACTTTACTTATCCCATGCCAATTGTGCTACGGAGATGAATAATAGCTAAAATTGTGTGCCTATTTCAGGAGAAGTACGCAGGTATTTTTCCGAGCAATTAGACAGACAATTTTCACCTAACAGATGATAAAATCATTATATTCTTGTAGATTTACATTGAAATAGGCACCTGAAAACCTATCTTTATCCTCACTGATTACCATCCTCAAGGTTTCTGTAATACGGCCCTAGAGATGCCAAAATTTAAGACCAAGTCTGTTTTGACCATGATCTAGCAACACCCTAGCAACCACCCACAACATGCTATCAGGTAGCATGAATGTTGGATGCATGGAACACTGCTTACTCAGAGGTCACTTCCAAACCCAACAGCTTTAATAAATTTATATTGGTAAATATGGTGAATATGCATGTTAAAAGTTCCCCAACCTTGAATCCGGTGCAAAATCCGCATGGAGGGAACTTTTTGCCTGACATTTCCCTCGCACA
>NW_015761810.1:0-607 GCF_001515625.1 Sinocyclocheilus rhinocerous
ACCAATAGAAAAATATTTCATTGTGTTAGCATTTCAAATGCCGAGAGGAGCACAGGGGGCGAGGAGGGCCGGGAGAAGCGCTAACCGATCATTGCCAGTGGAATTAATTGGCTATTCCGAGAATAATGTCCCTTACTTTGGGTCCTTGGAGGGCAGAACACTAGCAGAGTCTACGATTTTTTTTTTTTTTCCAGTGTCTTCAAAAAAGGACCGCTTGGGGGTACTGGCCGCATTAGGGTTTTAGCTCATTCCCCTAAAGGACGGGGGGAAAAATAATCAGAGCCAGTGAACCGAACTCAGCTAATCCGCACCCTAATTAAAAACACAGAACCCCATTACACGTAGCCATATTGCCAATTGACAGAAAAAAAAAACAAACAAACAATTTTCTAAAGACAAAAACTGAAATTGAAGGGACCTACTTTTGTAATTTCTCGTGCGCAGGCGAAATTCAGCTGATAAACAGAAAACGTCAAAAACGTGCATGCAAACGTCACGAACAATGGATTTGATTCGGCTTGTGGCCAGCGTTCGATAAATGGCTAAAGATGGAGCGACCGTAGTGGTGCTTCAATCCTTTTATTCAAGGGGATTTGAATTTAAGCTC
>NW_015761811.1:0-606 GCF_001515625.1 Sinocyclocheilus rhinocerous
ATATATATATATATATACATAATAAATATACACAGTACACACATATAATATGTAAACAAAAACTCTTATTTTGGATGCGATTAATCGTTTGACCGCACTAATATATATATATAGCAGGATTATTAGATGATAAAAGAAGGGAAGTACAGCTCTGCATCAAATTCCCACTAAAAAATATATAAATGAATCTGATAAATGTACTGATTAGTAACATATTAAAGTGATTAATTCAACAATATGTTTAAAAAAATGTCGTTAATGAGTTTTACGTTGTTCAAACCTATTATGTTATTCAATGCTCGTATCAAAAAGATTGTGTTTTGAATGGTCGTCTCCGCCATCTAGTGCTCATCTGAGGTAAGAAACTCCTGCAGCGATGTGTGCAATGGCGTCAAAATAGGAAATCGAAACTGACACGGATTTCCCGAGTAATGTTTAACACCTGATCGTCAGACACAAACTGCTGAAGAAAGTTCAGTATTAAAGCAGCACTGACGAGAAAAACACGTCTCATCGTCCACACATCTGAAGAGTTCGCTGAAGAACACGACAGGCCACAGAACGCACGGTCGCTGTTGCTTTATACCATTAAAGAACGGTAAGTGT
>NW_015761812.1:0-607 GCF_001515625.1 Sinocyclocheilus rhinocerous
GAATCTCCTGTAGAAGTTTGCAAACCCCAAGAAGCATTGCAGTTCCTTGATGGATGTGGGCTGTGACCAATTCTCAACTGCCTGTACCTTCCTCTGGTCCATGTGGATGCCGTATTGGTCGATGACATAGCCAAGGAAGTAAACAGTGTCACGGTGGAACTCGCACGTCTCGAGCTTGAGGTACAGATGGCATTCCCAAAGTTTCTTGAGGATCTGCGTCACGTGGTGGCGATATTCGGCCTGGTTCCGGGAATAGATGAGGATGTCATCATTATAGACGATGATAAAATGATGGAGGTATTCCTGGAACACCTCGTTTATGAATCCCTGGAAGACGGAGGGTGAGTTGGATGCAGATTCGTTGATGACTGAAGAAGGTGAAGGGATCATACAGGTAAGTGGATACAGGTAGGTAGTCAGGTAAGTGTCCAGGAATGAACAACAAGACCAGACAATGGTGAACTGAAGTGAGCAGGTAAAATAGAATGTGGTAGTGATGAGCGGATGAGCTCAGACGTCACCCAAATCCGCAGATTGAAATAAATTATCCACCCGCCACACACCCGCACCTATATTTTTCTCTGATTTAGATAACCGCACCCGACCC
>NW_015761813.1:0-607 GCF_001515625.1 Sinocyclocheilus rhinocerous
AAATTCTGGAATTAAGATGCGTTTACTTGACAAGTAAAATGACTTTCATGTTTTCTGAAAATATTATCCAAATGTTGTTAGTTTTTGCTTAAAACAAGTAAAAATATCAGACCTGCAGAAACTCTGTTAGTGGATCGTAAAGGTGAGCATCACTTCATGTTACAGTACTGTACAGAGAGATTATGAGCTGAACTAATGGTGCAAACCGAGTTAACTACAAACTAACTAGTAGTCATATATCGGCTGGTCTGAACTTACTGTACATCTGTCACACTGCTGTGAAGCGCTGATCATGTGCCGTGTGTCTGGATCAGGGCTGCAGTCACATTCATCAACCAAACCCAGAACTACAGCTCATGTGACTAGTTAAGCGCTTAACCCAGCGGCTGATCCGTGAGTCTCTAGTGAACCCGCTGCTGTACACATAAATAATAGTGTTCATCGCGTATTCAGCTGGTCCTTCAGTTTCTCCAGTTCAGATGATGATGGTCATCAAACGTGTCCTTCATCACCTCTTCCTGCGGTTCATCTGGAGTGACATCATCATATTCTACATCCAGACTGTGTGTGTGTGAGTGAGTGAGTGAGTGAGTGTGTGAGTGTGTGT
>NW_015761814.1:0-607 GCF_001515625.1 Sinocyclocheilus rhinocerous
AAAGAATCAAAAGGCTAGGCTCACCTTTGCTGAGGAGCATGTTGTTTGGAGAGAGGAGAACTGGTCCAAAGTTCACGTTAGGTGAATTGAGAAGCATCTCAACCCACTCTGAAGCAGTTCAGAGTTGTGGCATAAGGCACACAACGTCTCCTTATATGTAACTTTCCCTTTCAGTCAGTCACTTTGATGTTGTGTCGAAGTTCCGTCACTAGGGGTCCCTATACTAAACTCCACAGCTGCTGAATTGCATTACGAGTCAATGGGGGCGCAGATGTTGACAAGCCCAGCATGTCACAACCAAATGCACCTCTACTCCCCGTAACCTTCCAACGCCCAAGACTTATGACCTCACTCTCCAACATCCGGGAGAGCCACCATATAAGGCAGAAGTCACCTCAGCCAGAGCCTTTTCTCATCTGAGAAAATAAGAATAAAATAGTGGCTGAAAAGTCTTGGTTGTTAACGTTGGGAAGCGTTCATTTCCCAGAGTGGGGAAAGAACACTACGGAGACCACATCCTACCCGAAAGGGAGGTAACATGTGGAGATTAGGGATGGGACGTTTCCCCGATTCGCTTGGTGCATCGGCATAAAAAGTTAACGATGCG
>NW_015761815.1:0-607 GCF_001515625.1 Sinocyclocheilus rhinocerous
GTGATATTAAAAGTGGGGGGGACACGTCCCCCGCGTAATCTACAAAATCTTAAAAACACACACAATCAAGATTAAGCTTGATAACAACATTAATCAGAAGCCAATATTGTTCAGAAAAAAATGCATTCTACCTGCTTATTTTTGATCCACATCCATGAAGGATTGCTGAGAGTCGATCCCGTGCCGGGCAGCTGCTCCACTGTGTGCCTAGAGGTGAGGTATCCTTCCACCAGGCGGGATTTCGGCTAGTTCGTATATTTAAAACCTTCATAGTTATCATAAATGTTCGTTTATTTCAACAAATAATGTATGATGTTATGATACGATATTAAAAGAAGTAATTCGTAAGGAAGGATAACTCATTTGGGAGCATATATCACCATTAAGACATTTTTTTAAAATGTATTTATTCCTGTAAAAATACCATTAAACAAATTATAAAATTACTATTAAAGGTCATCTGTTTAATAAAAATGCATATTTATGAAGTTTTGATAAATTAGCGATTGCTTTTTATGTAATATATATATATATATATATAAATAACTATGTTTCTTCTTAGTTTTTTCTTATCAGTTTTGTATTAGGGTTGTGTGTTACACCTAAT
>NW_015761816.1:0-607 GCF_001515625.1 Sinocyclocheilus rhinocerous
CTTCTACATGAGTGATCGGAGTCAGTTGGGGATTCGCTTCTGTACAAGTTGAGCCAGTTTTCTAATGAATATATTCTTTGCCTGCACTGACTTGGATGGAAGCTAAGTGTGAAAGTGTGTGGGCATACGAGAGAGAGAGAGAGACCGGCTCTTTTAAACCTGATCCTGGCTAACCCTTTTTGTGTAAATGTGGACTGTTTTAACTGTGGGAACTGGAGTCTGCTTCATGGGGCCGCAGCAGAACCGGTCACGGCAAACTCTTCTTTAGTCTTTAGTACAATACAAAACCTGACCCGCCTGCCTTTCACAATCTCGCAAATTCACACCAAAGTATGTAGCAAACTGTGTCAGCACTGATCATGTACTGTTGTTAATAATTCAATAAACTTTTTTTTTTCTTTTTCATAAAACATGTCATGAATGTTGGTTTAATTGAGAGCACCATTGTTGGATTTGAATCACAGGCTGGGTGTGTGTCCCATTAACCCCATATGTCTTAAGTATGTAGACTAATGACAGAGGCCAGGAACGCTGGAAATGTTATCTAGATGTTCCCACATGGTGTCAAGCTGCTGAAAGGCTGACTGAAGAGTTGAGACATGAAGTT
>NW_015761817.1:0-607 GCF_001515625.1 Sinocyclocheilus rhinocerous
AAAAAAAGTACATGATTAGCATACAAACACTAGACAATCTCATCAACAATGCAAATGCACCATCTGCTTCAGAGTGGGGAGACACCATGCCTTAAATTAGCAGCAACCCAAAAATAGACGAAAACTGCTTTGAATTGAAGCTGTCATTATACACGTGAGCTTCTGAGCTGCTATTTGGTTTCATTTCTGAAGTGTTTTGCACTCAAGTGTGTTGACTGCAGTTAAAAAAACCCATATGTTACAGTCTGTTTGCTCTGAGCAAGGCAACAGTGCCACCAAGTGATGTGCCCAGAAAACAACAGGTCATGTAGCAAATGCTTTTAAAAAAGTGGCCAAAATCAACAAATGCAAATATAGGCGGTTATTAATAATTGCTAATGATTGGTAACTAACCAGACTGTTGAAGCAGTGATCGAGGAAGAGCAGAAGCACTGTTTGCTCCTTCAGCGGCAGGCCGAGCTGCTCGCCCGACAGACACGACTCCATCACACACTTGAAGAAGTGAGGGAAGTGCGTGGGTGCTTTCTTAAAAACCTGAAGAGACAGAAACAGTGCACTCACATCAAAACACACTTAATGATATCTACCTGCGCCTGTAAAAAACACA
>NW_015761818.1:0-607 GCF_001515625.1 Sinocyclocheilus rhinocerous
GCCGCAACATTGTCCAGACCTTTTCCTGAGTGCTGCAGTACCTGTTGGACTACCGGGGGTCACAAAGGGGAAACTTCCTGAAAGATTTAAAAGCTTTTTTTATCAGAAGATGGGTCAGCACTTGAGAATACTCCTTTAATCTAAGAGGACGTATTGACACTTGCAAGCAATCATCACTGTTGGTGCTGTAACCCAGAGGTATGTAAAAGTCTTAAAATAATTGTGAAAATGTTTGATTTATATGAAAATGTTTCATTTGACTATTACATTTAATACATTTTCAGCTCAAAAGTTATACTTGTACACATAATTCAAACTAAACGCAAAGGGTTACTCATTGTAGTGGACTAATAAAGCAATAAGAAAGGCTATAGTTACAGCAATTGTACCAAATTTTATCAAAACTTCCCTAGCGAACAGTGATTGTTCTCAGATCTTTGGCTAACATTATGGCAAGGTTTTCTCGAAATTATGAATTTTCTACCAGTCATATAAATAGAAAGCACATAGTAGTTAAGGCCACCTAATATAAAGTGGGACCAATATTTTCAAATGTTACTAACTTGTTTCAGAACATTCAAAGAACATTCAGTAACATCCCCATAAT
>NW_015761819.1:0-607 GCF_001515625.1 Sinocyclocheilus rhinocerous
TATACCCCAGCGACTTAAGACTGGGTTTGTGCTCCAGGGTCACATTTGTAATGTACAGACCTTTGGTGAGTAACTGCATAATTTGTTTTACCAGAATATTAGCTATTAAAAATGCATATATCTGATTCTATACTGCATTAGTTTCAGAAAAGACTAAGAAAACAGTATTATATAATGGTAATTATGCTGTATACACTACCGTTTAAAAGTTTGGGGTCAGTAAGATTGGTATCAATTTGACATCAAATATTAGCCAAGACTTAATCAAGATGCTGTAACATCATTTTACATTTCAGTGGTAATAGCATGAGAATATGAAGTTTATCCCACACGGAAATTGCTTTAATGTACATACAGGCCAATATGTTTGACGTTTAATTTGCATCAAATAAACGTCATGTCAAGTTTTTGACGTCAGTTTAATTTGCATTTTTGACCTGTTTTTTGTTTTGTTTTGTTTTGTTTTTTACGTCAATTTTGATTTCAATTTGACGTCTTTTCAACATCAGTTGCCCACTGGGTTCATTTTTATTCAGCAAGGGTGCATTATTTTGATTAGCCTATTAAACTGACTTAAAAAATCAAGTTGAATCTAGTATAACTTATA
>NW_015761820.1:0-607 GCF_001515625.1 Sinocyclocheilus rhinocerous
ATCCAGTGGCTATATTTAAAATGGTTCAGATATGGCAAGTTTAACAAGTCTTTAATACAGTTGTATTAGCAACATTTTGAAACATTTTCCAACATTTTTACCTCTCTACCATCTGTTCCACTTTGTCAACAATTTCAGTGATCCATGCTCTTGCTTTTTCCAGGGACTTAATGGCCAAAGTTCTTTTATTCTTTTCAACAGCAGCCTTCAGGGCAGGCAAAAGTGTGGTAACCAGGTTTTTACTTCTGGCAGCACACTGAAAGACAGCAAAAATGTTTACACTATTTATCCACAAGTTTCATATTTTAAAACATAGGAAGTAGTCAAAAACCAATCAATCAAAAATAATCAGAGAGCTGCTTAATAGTTGTAGCCCTGGTAAAATGAACAATATTGTGGCTCAAAATGTGAATTACATTCATTATTGTTTTGTTTAAAAATAAAGTTCTGCAGTTTTGTATAGTTTGTGTGAAATGGACATGGCGAAAACGTGGCTTCAACGCATGTCTATCTAAGTTGTGTTAACCTGTGCTCTGATGTCCGGATCGCGAACAAATCGTTAGATTTAACCGGTTCTTCTTAGTGAACTGGTTGAACCAGTTCACCA
>NW_015761821.1:0-607 GCF_001515625.1 Sinocyclocheilus rhinocerous
CTCGTTTTGTGAATGCAGGTCCTGTCTCTTTGTTTATATTCAAATACTGTGTGAACCACGGAGGAACGTCGCCTGCCGTCTCAAGATGTTCAACCCTGCTATCATACACTGAAAGATGAAATATGTGTCTCCTGAATAAATCTGCTGAACTTACACATATCAGTGAAACTCTAATTCAAATAAAAGAATAAGTGTACTTACATGTGAATGTGAAAGATCAGCTTCAAAAGACTATTGCAGATACAGATAATAACACATGTGAATAGCTATGGGTGCAGACACATGGTCAACTTACGAACTTAAACCTTTCCAATATGGCGGACAACTCAGTGGTCCAGAGAGGAGCAAAATGTAGATGCAGAGAATAAAGCTTCAAAATATCACAACTGAAGTTCATTTAAAGTGTTTTGGAAAAAAACAAGAGCATTTAAAATGTTTGTAATTTTAAAACTTTTTTCTGCCTATCACTTTTGGTAGCCTATTTGTTGTTGCATGTGTGTGTCACATTTCTAAGGTATTGTAGATGTAATCAATATTTTGTTAGATTTCATCAAATTTAATGTCAACACCATAGACTGTATAAAAACATGGACGTAGTGTCCGTGAC
>NW_015761822.1:0-607 GCF_001515625.1 Sinocyclocheilus rhinocerous
ACAGAAAAATGTACTCACAATAATTACCAAGAAAAATTTTTTTTTTACTAAACTTCTAAAAAAAAATAATAATAATAAGATATTCCACATAGTAAAAGGAGTTTATTGTTAACAATCTTCAGACTTCATGAACAGACTCACATCTCACAAAATGAATCCACACTTCAGCATGTAGCAATGAAGCAATCATTCACGAGACACACGAGTACCCATGATATTTCACTTCAAACTTAGCCAGTTTCTTAATGAGTGCTGGTTTTGTGTTCAAGCGAATGGAGACACTGTCCAAATCTGGTTTGAGTAAATTATTGAGACTGTTCTTTTATCTGCCCGTTATCACCGTTTCTCATTGAAACAGTGGGTTCCAAACGTGACGCTTTTGACATCTATGCAATGACACATTTCATATGGACATATGGCAGTTTGATGCCCTGGCAGTGAGAACGGGTTACCCTAAAATAGGAATGCAGTGGTAGTCCATCACAGGAGACAAGAGTGCCGTGACAAGAGTCTCCTCAAAAATGTATTCAGAATAACATGGCAACGAAACAAGCATAAACATGAAATGTGCTGCTTACTGCATTTATAACCAATCATTATGAGAATG
>NW_015761823.1:0-607 GCF_001515625.1 Sinocyclocheilus rhinocerous
TCTTCATCTTCAGAGCATGTTTCTCCCAAACTGTTCTTGAACTCTTTGTGCTCTGGACCTCTCCTCTGTTTCATGCATCGATTGTTTTTGCAATCCGCAGGCGTCCCGTTGTGCGTTTGAGACGACCTGATCTCAAGGCAGGAGGATGATGAACGTTGAGGAAGAAGGTATCAGTGTCTCCAATTTTTCTTTTTCTCCACCTTTTTTGCCATTTCTTCTTTTTCCATTAAGTCCTCTGTAAAACAAAGACATAAAGTGTACTGAGTAGATTGTGCAGGATTTAGTAAAAAAAAAAAAACAGTGTTTAGCACCAGAATTTACCCATGCATTCGGGACAGCATTTTCCTTCTCTGCGAATGGGGTTACTGCAACTCAACAACGGACACTGTTTTCTCTGGCACTTTGTGACGCCATGCTGTAATGACAAGAGAAATTGAGTTAATAATGCTATTAATTACTGCAGGCAAAAACATTGTATTTTTATGCACTGGTCATAAAGTGCTGTTTCAGACTAGTGGAAAGAAAACATCAAAAATACACTTCTAGGTGTTTATTTTTATCAATATATCTTTAAAAAGTTTGTTTCTCCACTTCAGCAGCACTTACA
>NW_015761824.1:0-607 GCF_001515625.1 Sinocyclocheilus rhinocerous
CCACAAGTAATCCACAGCACTCCAGTCCATCAGTTAATGTCTTAAGAAACCAAATCTTGCACAGGGATTTCTGTGTGGAGAATCAGTGAACTATTTAGTGCTATATAAGAGAGAGAGAGAGTCAAATGAAGCCTCGGTTTGCTCAGCTGTCGCTTTAAAAGCTCAATACAGACACGAAACACAGTGACGCAGTGTTTTGTCACAGAAAAAGTAGCTTGTTGCTCGGAAATCTGAACTATTTTGAAAACTACTGAGCTTCTGTCACACTGCTGTCGAGTTAATGGCACAATACTCTTAGTCAGTGTTCATCTCGTTGATGTGAGAGCAGACAACGCATAACACAAACAACACTGTGTAGAGTTTTTAAAGGGCCCCTATTATGCCACTTCCAAAATTGTCTTTCATGCAGTGTGTAACATAGCTGTATGTGAACGCAAGCCCTCTGCAAAGTTGTAAAGCTTAAAGTGCATGATAAATAAAGTTATTGACAGCGGAAATGAGTCGTTAGTAACTGAATCTCTGAACTGAATCTCAAACTATAAGTATGATACATAATAGATATTTATATTTTCTATCAAGCGTTCAAAATACAGAACTATTGCAATGG
>NW_015761825.1:0-607 GCF_001515625.1 Sinocyclocheilus rhinocerous
ACCATTTAATCTTCTCAACAACATTAACTCAAGAGCTGTTTTAATCACTTTAAGGATGACTTCACTGGTGCTCATGTTATCATTCCAAGAGGAAGCTGCTCTGTTTCATCTCTCTACCTTTTTTAGTATCCTCTCCCATCTCTTGCCCTAATCAACACATTGACTGAAATTGTATATCACAATATGAGAAATTTTATATACTGGTAATTTAGTATTGATAGATATATCATGACAATAGTTATTTTTGCTGGAAATTATACTAGAAATGGTTAATATATGTGTCAATGTCTCACACGTACATTTTTGATAATCCAGTGAATTAAATATTTTACAAATTAAAAGTACTAAATACTTTATTTGATTTTTTGACCTCATTTGATTACTTTATTTATTTTAAATGTGCTGCACAAAATCTATTACATACTTCATTCTACTTTTTTTATATACTCTTTTTTTTGTGCTCTCTCTCTCTCTCTGTATATATATATATATATATTTCTGATTATAAATTTCTTTTGGCTCTCCTTTATTTTTGATTTCTTTTTAAACTGACAGCCATTTCTTTACCTGTGCAAGGATCACCAGCAACCTCTGGTAATGTCCTGAC
>NW_015761826.1:0-607 GCF_001515625.1 Sinocyclocheilus rhinocerous
TTATGTGGGCTTTTGCGGGCGGGAGCGGGACAAAACATGAATGTCCCGGGCGGGAGTGGGAGCAAATAAGATATTTCTGCGGGAGCAGGCGGGCGCGGGACAGAATCGCGCAGGTCTCTACTCGAATGTTCAGTCTGGGTTTTAGTTTGAATCTGACACTCTCTGTGAAGCATGTTGTGTATTAATTAGCACACCACATTTAGACTGTAGAAATGTTGTCAATCTAATTTCTATCCTCTGAAGACAGGCTGTATATCATCCTCTGGTGGAAAAGGAATGTCTTGCGGCATGAATATACTGAGATGCGCAGCTCTTCCTTCTCAAATAGACCTTCCGGTTCCGGGATGGAAAAAATGGCCTGTTAAAACTCAGATCAAACCTAGTCTAAATGAAAGCACTCAATATAGCATAGGTTTACCACACAGCTGCTCCAGCCAATTTATTTTCTGCATCCATCTAAAAAAAATAATTAAAATTATTGGTAATATTGTATAATAATGTTCAATTTATTACCAACAGTTAATGTACTATCTATCAATGAACAAATTTACAGCATTTATAAATCTATAATATTAATTTCAAAAGTCTGGGCTTTGAAAAGATTTTT
>NW_015761828.1:0-607 GCF_001515625.1 Sinocyclocheilus rhinocerous
AAAAAAAAAAAAAAAGCATAAGAGGTACAAATCCCACATTTTCCCTTTTAATTTTTATTATTATTTATATATGTATTTATTATTTAAAAAATATTTAATGCTAGTAAATATTTAATTCTAGCACACATATCAGGTGTTTTTGAACCGTCTCAACTTTTAACATCAGGGCTGCCAAAATGGCAAACCTTATAGAAACAGCATTGGACTGAATATTTTGTTTGGCTTTTTTTTAATACCGTATTCATGGAAATTCACAATAATTGTATGATTCGGGAAATGAAATCTGTTTCTCGTATTGCTTATGCTGTGGTGTCATTGCTACATAAGTTATTTATATGAATTCACTCATATAAGGCTGCGGCCTGTGATGCTGTTTGTTATTTATCCAACATTATAGCTTGTAATTTCTACCAGATGGCCTTTGCGAGAGCAGTGATCTCTGCATTGCTGTGCTTACAGATTCTGATTAAATATAGTCAACTTCTAAGAGAAACTGCTCTGTCATCTCTGTGTTTTTTGGATCATATTTCTGGATCATGGCCTAACCTGGAGAACTCTTCACGGCGAAGTCCTCGTCTTGCAACTCAATCAGCACTTTATTTTTTTC
>NW_015761829.1:0-607 GCF_001515625.1 Sinocyclocheilus rhinocerous
AAAAAAAAAAACATTTTTCTTCCACATGTTACTGCCAAACCGCAGCAATATGGTGTTCATTTAGATGTCTGTCCTTCTGTCCCGTCTGGATGGCAAAAGTTAAAACACAGGTATGAACGCACAGACTGACTCTAGTGTTTGGACTTGAACCGTAAACTAAAGGACCCACTAAATAAGAAAAGCTTTCAAGATGCTTTCTGTTACATGCTCTTATAACGAAATGTCTCTAAATCTAATTTCTAATTCAACTTTCTAGGAACATTCCGTGTTGAGTGGTGGAAAGGTCTCCGCTTTGTCAAACGATCACTAATCATCCTGTGTTTATCTCACAAACCACCTAGATTGTAAATGTCAGTTCTGACTGCTGACTTGTGTACTTTGGTTTTGAAATAATGCTCTAAAGACTGCTGCTCTGACATCTTAAATAAAAGAATGGCTTCATTGAGGTAAATGTTTATTCCAAAAGAAAAAAAATAGTTAAGTGCAAAATGATTTTACGTGTCTGTCCAATATCATCTTCACCTATCGAAAATGCAATAAATGTTCTGCAGTCTGCAGCATAAATCACAGTTCCGCTGTTACAGGGCAACAAAAGAGCACTGATGGC
>NW_015761830.1:0-607 GCF_001515625.1 Sinocyclocheilus rhinocerous
GAGGAGCTGCTATACTGGGATAATCTCATGCAGGAGGGTTACCGCCTCCACCCGCAGGACTACGACCGGTAAAACACCTAGTCTGTTTTTACAATTTATCATACTTCAAAAGTGTAATGTTGGGAATGCTCTAAACAGCTCTCCCATTGCCATGGAGAAAACCTGTAAGTGCGAAGGAATTTTATAATTGTTATTTCAAGGTTTGGGGAAAACAATTATAATAAATTTTTATGTTTATATAAATGCATTTTTAATGTAAATGAGGATAATTTTTGTAGCTAATTTTTCTTTAAAGATCAGCTAGAAATTTATTTTTGTGCGGTTTCTTTTAAACTGGTTTTTCAAACAAGTATTGTCCAGCATTCACAAATGTTAGGAAAAATCATGGAAAATAAATCTTGATTGAGGAGTAAAAAGTGAATGTTGCATTATATCCAACTATATCTCTTTATATTAAAATGTATTAAATGTGAAATATAATAAAATCATCAATAAATGTAAAATGTAAAAATATTTATCAAATTCAATTTTTGACATTTCAGTGCAAAAAAAAAAAGTTAAAACAAAAAATTTACATGCTTCAATGGCATGTACCCAACCCCGCCAC
>NW_015761831.1:0-607 GCF_001515625.1 Sinocyclocheilus rhinocerous
CTTCACTGAAAGATACGCATGACAATCGCAGCTTCTGTCTAATCATGATTTTGATTTCATTTCGATTTATCTTGCAGCCCTAACAACACTGCTTACATTTACTCTATCCTTTCACTAATATTTTAAGTAGAGCATTTCCGAAAGGCTAAGAATAATTTTTAAAGTGAAGAAAACTATACAATGAGAGAAAGGCTGAGGTAGATGCCTCCACCCACCTTTAATTTTTCCTAAGGGTATTTACACGTGACAGGTTTGGTTCAATTAAAACTAACTCTGTTACTACTGCTCTGTTTGAATATTTGAATAAGTGTCAACACTGACATCTGAACCTGGATGGGCACCAAACAAGCTTCCAAACAAACTCTGTGGTTCAACTGATATATGAACGCAACACAGGCCAAGAACATCTAAATAAACTGAAAACAGGAAGATGTCACAAGACGTGACCCTAAAAAGGAATAAATGCTCAAGTATACCTCCTGGTTCTTCTTGTCATAGAAACTATGTTGCCCATTACAGGTCAGTACAGGCATAGGAATTGCCATCTGTTGTGACTACTTAATAGGGTTGTAACCAGGGTTTGAAATTAACTTTTTCACTCACCAGC
>NW_015761832.1:0-607 GCF_001515625.1 Sinocyclocheilus rhinocerous
AAAAAAAAAAATTTAAAACAGCAACAGCTATTGTGAGACTAGATATTTGCAAACAAAATATTTATTTTGATAAATTAAGAATGAAAAAATAATTGATTTTAATAAATGAATATTTATTCTGACACAATCGCTTACCTGCTTCTCCAACAAACACCTCTACCGGAGCACTTGGAGGGCTTTCCCCGATGACGTTGTAGGCAGTCATCACAATTTCATAGCGTCTGTATTTCTGCAGCTCTGATGAGAATTCAAAATTACAAACGGAAGATGCATAAGGGTGCTTGAAAGGCACATCTTGGCTTTGAGACAGCAGAAAAGAAGAATGGGAAGACATCTGGGTAGAAACAAAAGCATCTCTGAGATAACCACCTACTGTTCTATATCAGTGTGGATACAGAACAGTTTGGGTGTGATCTTGGAAAGGAATGGCATTACTCTTGGTACAGGGGAGACTGAGAGCACATGCAAGTCTCAGGTCTGAGGCGGTGCGCAATGGGATTCACTTTCAGAATATCTCGGGGCCAAAATGTTCCTGGTCAGAGTAGATGGATTAGAGGAAGAGCCTTGTTCTCTGAACAGGAAGAGTATTAGGGATTACACACTTTGC
>NW_015761833.1:0-607 GCF_001515625.1 Sinocyclocheilus rhinocerous
GGCAGCTAAAGTATAGAGAAAGTTGTTCTGCTGACCTCAACAAGGTGATAAACGTTGAGGGCAATGACTGGCCATTTCACCACTGATGAGGTGAATAGATATAAACTTAACAGGCTGTATGAGAACATGATTAGATCTTCACAGTGCAATAGCAGTAACAAAAGGCATGATGAATTTAAGAAGAAGATGCCATCTTTGAAAGCTGAGGGTCATTAAAGAAACTGTATGAACCGTATGACTTGTGCATGCATGTGAACCTTATTGAAGGCTAGTTTGTGGTAAGAGTTATAAAACTCTCAGTAGCCTTAAAACCAATCCACAAGATCACAGCACAGCAGAGGACGGTGTCCTTTTGAATTTCCACGTGGTGTCTGAATGGAAAAAGCCTTGTGATGTTCCTGAACTTCACTTGAGTAGCATGATGGAAGCAGATACACCTGTGGAGAGGTTCTCTGGCTTTGTACTTAGTGTTTTTACCCCATTTGACAAAAGATCACCTAGGATGTGATGTTGTCACATGCTTTATCTTATGTTACATCCCTGGTATCTGTCTATACATTTATAGATTGTATATAAGGGGAACCCCTATGCTGAACACAATTCCACC
>NW_015761834.1:0-608 GCF_001515625.1 Sinocyclocheilus rhinocerous
AAAAAAAAAGCATTTGCTTTTTACTTAATGGTTACACCACATCACATTTTCAGAACTATAAAATTTTTATCAATGTGTTGTTACATGTGAAACCCGAAATATATGTCCAAAGTATATGTGAAGTATTTATATGGAGAGTATGTATAGTTAGATTACTTCTTTTAGTAGGTTAGCTATGTGTATGTTTATACTTATGTATTTGTACTTTTATGGCTTATATGTATATATTTATGTTTGAATACTGTAAATACTGTACCATGGTCCTGCGAGGCACAACATTTGGCTCCATTGTACAGTATGTTTCCACATATAGCAATAAAGCTCCCTTGACTTGACCTGATAATTTTTTTTTTCAAAACCAACACAAGAGAGTACATTTCTAAAAATTTGATTTTAAAAGGAGATTGCCTTTTCTTTATCACAGTTTTTTTTCTGTTTGTCATTAAGCCACATAGAAATTATACCTGACCTGTGATACTACTGTACTTGAACTACTTGAAGCAAATTCAGAACAAGGAATTTCATATACACACTTTCACTTGAATCTGTTCTGTTTTGCAGTGAATGAGTTTTGGGTGAGTGTCCAGAGGACAGAAGCATCAGAGTGC
>NW_015761835.1:0-607 GCF_001515625.1 Sinocyclocheilus rhinocerous
TGAGATCTGTATATATTTGTTTACTGTTAGTTGTAATAAGTGTTTAGTGTAATTCCCTGTATGCTGATGATAACGCAACTGAGAGAGAGAGTTTAATGTGCACTTCTCGTGCTGCGTTTTGTTTAGCTCTTATGGTGATTTTGCCGATGGTTGTAAATTGAGGAAAAATCGGCCGATACATCAGTGCATCCCTAAATGAAAATTATTGTGTAATTTCTCCTTTAGTAATTTTTTTGGTGAACTATCCCTTTAAGAATCAGTGAAATAAAGTCTCAAGTCTTCAAGTAAAGTTTGGATACATTGTTTTTAGATCGAGCATATCAAAAGCTGCTGATCTGAGACCAGTTTTGTGAATTAAAAAGAATGAAACCAGGGTTCTCAGACTGGATTGGGACTGGCCTGTACTGCTTCGGAAAATAATCTGAAGATCATGGACGACAGATACAGATACCAGATGGAGCGAATTTGTACGGGAGAGAAAATATGAAAAAAAAAAAAGACATTAGCGGAGTGATTATGTGCAGCCTATATCGGCACATCTTCGGTTCACGACGAGAGAGAGATGAAAAGATAATATCAGCTACATGCAGGATGAGAGAGATGAACA
>NW_015761836.1:0-608 GCF_001515625.1 Sinocyclocheilus rhinocerous
CCTCATCTCTGCTCCTGTCACAGGCCAAATGTCAGAGGAGTGTGTGATGTCTGTGGGATGATGCTTAGAGGATAATAAAGCAATTCTGTCAGGGGCTGTAGAGAAAGCCAAGAACAGAACTACATGTCGCTCATTGAAGTGTTATTGCATTAGCCATGATATATTCGTATATACATCTACTACTGATCATACATAAGCAGAAATACTTTATATACTTACATACTTCATATGCTACTTTATATACTTTTATATACTTTCAGGAGCGTCATGCACCTGTAGTAAACATATTTGCCATAATGTACTGTAAATGAAATATTTTAGCTCTATTTAAAAATGTGATATGTATTGGGCAAGTTCTACAGTTTTGTGTACACTGAAAAAAAACTATTTTGAAACTATTCTCACTTGGAAATTGCTAGTACATTTTTATAAATAATTACACACTGAATTAAACATGACACTTTGAAGTAGATACATTGAAATAGTATTTTCTTGTAAAACATACTCTGATATTGTTTTATTTACAAATTTGAATATAATTTTGTACAGCATAGTACGCGATTAAAATTTCGGTAACACTTTCTATGAAGCCCGTATTTATAATACAT
>NW_015761837.1:0-608 GCF_001515625.1 Sinocyclocheilus rhinocerous
GTCTAAGATGGACCTCAAGGAACTTCTCATGAACAGACTAGGAGAAATTCATTTCCTGTGCACATTTTTGGACATTGTTTATTTACAAAAGAGAAGCTGAAGTTGTTTCAGTATTAGTTTTACCTCCTGGTGTCAGGCATGAAGACAGTTTGTATCAGATATCACAATACGTTCATAAAATCAAAGGTTCCAAAGGTGTGGAATAATTTTTTAATTCTTAAAAAGAACCATTATATCTTAGTGTGAAGAACTACAGAACTTTCGACTATAAAGAAGCGTTTGTGGAATGGAAAGGTTCTATGGATGTTAAAGGTGGATGCCAAAAAAGAACCTTTATTATAGTACTAGATTATTCTCAAACCATCTTATGTTGTCAAAAAGAGTTTTTATGCAGATAAAATTGAGCATGCACAGTCCTACACAGCGATAATGTAATATATACCTTGGTCAGTGTAGCACCATATTTAATTTTTGACAAGAATGAAAACAAGGCTGTGAGGGATAGATGCACAGTGTCTTGCATGCTAATAAGCAACTAGTTAAGAGTGAAAAGTGTTCCCTACTCTTAAAGGGATAGTTCATCCAAAAATGAAAATGTGATGTTTATC
>NW_015761838.1:0-608 GCF_001515625.1 Sinocyclocheilus rhinocerous
ACACAGCTTGCCAGTGCCTCCGCTAGTTTTATGGGTTTTATTAGTGAAAGAGAAACAGCTCTGAAATAGAGAGGGCTACAACACAGAGATGAATGGTTTGATGGTTTTGCTGCAAATTGCAGATGTTTGTGTCAAAAAGGGTAGCAATGTTGGGAAAATGATGTCCCTGTTATAGAAAAATAAATGAATAGCAATTGAGGGGGACATGAATTGTTAAATATGACTTATCTTCTATGACTTATATTATTACTTTGTTTTCTTTAAGTGAATTAGAATTGAAAACAAAATGTAAGTGTTTTGGGATTTTTACCATTTTAATATATTTTAAAAATTGAAAAACACCTGTCATATTTATTTGATTTTAATCATTTATTTAAATTACTTGATCATATTTTGTAGTTTAGTGCGTACTAATGCAGTATTTTGAATTCAGAAGTTGCACAATATTTCGTGGTTTTTAGTCAAATAAACGAGCACGATTTAAATAATCTTTTAGTCCGAATAAAATGATTCGAATTGAACTCTTAACTTCATTTAATGATGTACAGACTGCATGGGCTGAATGAATGTGTCTCTGTGGGATTTGCTGATAAAAGTCGAGGTCCCAT
>NW_015761839.1:0-608 GCF_001515625.1 Sinocyclocheilus rhinocerous
TTTAATTATTTTAATTATATTTATTGCTATCTTTATTTGCTGACAATACACAATTACACAAGATAGTTTTACAATAGTTCTGCTTTAAAAGCATTCACATAGTAAACACATGAAGAAATTTCAGTCAGTGTAATTAGAATGAAAATCATATTTAACGAATATGAATGTAGTGAACTAAAGGCAGTGTTGATTTCCAGAGTATTAATTTTCCCTACTTCAACGATCTGTAAATAAAACATTTTTGTTTATTACATCACATGGTTTTTATAACCATTCCTTATTTCATAAGTTATTGTACAGTTGAGAGAACAGACTCACATTCTGGATTAGCTGCATTCACTTTCTTGATCACCCATTTAGGGGTTTGAGACCAACGTAGAGTCACATCTGTCAATCCTCTAGCAGCTAGAGCAGATGTCAACTGAAAATAACATGTTAATACTAAAGTGATTTACATTGAAATATATGATAAATTCAAATCTTCATGTTTAATGTCACTGTAAACTCAGATTAAAACATTGCTCCAAATTTCCTTCATCAGGAATAATATGACAATGTCAGTCAAATTTGGTTCCCTTTCAGTCGGTCACTACGAGTCACGTCGTGAC
>NW_015761840.1:0-608 GCF_001515625.1 Sinocyclocheilus rhinocerous
AAAAAAAAAAAGCTTCACAATATTACTGACATCTTCAAAAACTTGGCTCTCACTAGTGTAAAAATGGGAACTCCGAATTTAGTGACCACTTCAGTGTCTATAATTATATAATAACAAAGGTACAAGTAACACAGAAACAAGAAAACAGAATAAGTTCATCAAACAATACAACTGTGTAAGTAAAAGATCTGACAAACAACACTGGAAACACAAGGGCTTACATTATATACATAAGGGCTAATTGGGTAAAGGGAACAGGCAAGAATAATCAGGGAAAAACAAGAGGAAACGGGAAACCAGGCACAACTACAAACTAAGAGTCCACATAACAAAAACACACAGACATAGAACCATTACAACTAGTACAGCCAAACCAGTACAGACACTCAATCTCAATACTGTATGTGTCACACACTGTGCTGCGTCAATCGCTTTAAAAGATTTGCCAGATAGTAAATTACCCCTAAACTCCTTTTTCCTCAGTTTCTTGCTCCCCAAGAGGGATGACCTATGTTTCTAACATTTTAATGGCTGCATAAATAAAAAAGGGTTGAATAATGGTTAAGAACGTCCCAGGTTACGTATGTAACCATGGTTCCCCGAGGGAA
>NW_015761841.1:0-608 GCF_001515625.1 Sinocyclocheilus rhinocerous
TGAGTCATTTGTGTGATATGCTGTCATATCAGTCAGCTGAGTGCATATTGGTTCGGACATCAGCCCCATCGACTCGGCTTAACCAGTTCGTCTGATTCGGTGAAAAGATTTAAATAAACGATTGGTTTACGAATCAGACGTAACCACTCCACCGTGCGGCTGTTTCTATCTGACTAGAAATTTTGCAGTAAGAAAAATCTGGAGTTAGAAGTAGACAGCTGATCGTCATGGGAATTAAAACAATCTTGATTTTAGTTGTAATAGCACGTGCATGCACTGCCACCTTTAAAGGTAAGCCTACATCAGAATATGCATAAAAATGATAACTTAATTTGATGTCTTGTTGATGTATCTGTGAGATTGAAACTTAATTGTATCTATAATATGAACGTCAGGAAGTTTTATTTGTTATTACAAATAAAACTTTTTTTATAAAAACGTAAAAACGTACGTAAAAACAAGGCGAATATTCAAGAAGATAAAAGATGTTGCATGCACCCATGTAAGGCAATAAGCTATTAGCCAAACCACACAAGGCAATGAGTTCCTCAGCGCTCTCTGCTGTATGATTCGCAGTGTCTGTCAAAACAATGAAGCAGTTTTGTACC
>NW_015761842.1:0-608 GCF_001515625.1 Sinocyclocheilus rhinocerous
AATAACCTAACTGACCAAGTAAATATTGTTAAAGTGTAATTATGTATGCATTGCATTGTCATCTCTAATTTAGTTTTTAAAAAGTATAAAAATGTCAATTTTACATTTTAAATAGTAATAAAGCATTCAAAATGGACTAATAAAAACATTTTGGTATAATTTATAATTAATACTTTTGCTAGAACAGTTGACATAGCTGGAACGTATATAGCAGTTGTTCACATACTGTAAAGGCAATCTCATTCAAGAAGACATGACTGCAGTATTAACTAATTTATATGCTCAATTTATTAACACAATTGTGTTTTTACTGCAATTTCTATGTGTTTTTGGGATTATTCAGTTATGTACAATACCGTACCAAACTGTTGTTTGCCTTAAACTAATGTCCAGATTTAAACCTGAGACTGTATTGTTTGTCATTCAATAAAGGCATTATTTAATAGTTGTAAATGATTGGTTTTCTGAGTAATAGGAGTAATTTTGTTGAGTGCTTAGAAAGTGATGGTGGTTTTTAAGGCCACTAGGGGTCGATAGATCGCTGTATTTGCAGCCTGTCTTTTTACTGCTGCTTGTAGAAATAGTTGGGATATTAGGTGTGAAGGAAA
>NW_015761843.1:0-608 GCF_001515625.1 Sinocyclocheilus rhinocerous
TCGGTGTTGATGCACAGGCCGTTCCCGCAGATGCCCGGGTTCTCCACGCACTCGTTCATGTCTGCGGAGGCACACGGGACGTTAGGACGGGGATTGTGGGAAGGAAACGTGCTTTAGTTGACAAAGTTTAAGCGGTTTTCTCACCCTCGCGTCCCTCGGGTCGCGGGACAGCCTCGTGACCATAGGGACACAACGTGTGGAACGCAGCTGCGGGAGAAAAACGCCACAAAATTACTCTGATATTTAAAAATACATACGGAGACATGAAGGGTGTGATTATTAAATTACATTTACTTCGACATACTAAAATATTACAATCTAAATTATATAAAACATTTTTTTTTAACCAATTAAATTTTTTTATTGAAATAAATTATAAAAAAGTAATAAAAGTTAGAAATGATTTATTAACTACATAAAACATTTTTTTAATTAAATTATTCAACTCTGTTAGATTAAATGACCAAAATTAGGATTACTAAATTTTTGTTATAAAATTTTGAACTATTTAATAATTATATAAACAATTTGTATTATTCAACTTTCTGTTAAATTAAACAATCAAAAAAAGAGTAATTTTATAGAAAAAAACTGTATTAAATTATTCA
>NW_015761844.1:0-608 GCF_001515625.1 Sinocyclocheilus rhinocerous
AATTTATGAGAATTGTTCATGAAAGCTCTGAGGTTAAGTAGGCAGGCCTTTTCAGTTCTGGTTTTGACGTGTTTTGCCGCTCAAAATGAGTGACTAAAATGGCAGTTTCTTTATGGACCGGCCATGCTGTTGCTTCTGAACATCTGCACATACATTTCCCATAAAGCCTATTAAAATTCCTCAAGTCTCAAAAGACATATTCAAGACTGGGGAAAAAAAGAAAAGGCCGGAGACAGAAGAGAGAACAGAAAAGTGGGGGTAATTTATTAAGTGCTCTTAGCCTGAAATGCAAGTTTTGTCTTACATCTAAAATTAGACTACAGGAAAATGGGAGTGAGGTAAGGGGTTGAGATGACATCAGCAGAGGTCAGCGGGTGCGAGGAGGACGTGAAAGAGTCAATGTTTAATCTGAGCCTGAGACACAGAGGTCAAACTCTGAGGTCCCATATGACATAAGAAATAGTGAAAGATCACCTGTTGACTTATTTAAATAAACAGCTTTTTCTTTTCTTTTCTTTTTTTTTTTGGCTCTCAAGTAAATTGTTTTCAGTCAAATTAGTAAAAATTTATGAGAATTGTTCATGAAAGCTCTGAGGTTAAGTAGGCAG
>NW_015761845.1:0-608 GCF_001515625.1 Sinocyclocheilus rhinocerous
GACTACTTCCCACTCCAGTCCCGACCCCGGCCCTTGCCTGCATTGCCCTCTCGGAGAGCCGTAAGCCTCCACCTTCCTTTTTTGCCGTCTTGACCGATGAGCGCTTTCTGGAATCCTTGGATTTGCCGTATAACCAGCCTCCTCAAACTCTTCCGTCATGGTCCGAAATTGCCTCTTGAAAGCTTCCCTATTTTATACATTACGCTGAATGTTTACGGTTCGGTCCCTCGTATCAGAGGGTTCTCTATCACAAAACCTCCAAACTTGACACTTGTAGCATTTCTACATCTCCTCATCCGGACGGACATGTTGGCGGAACTTTATTAGAAATTAGTAGATCCACGAGCTCTCTGACTGCAACAGCAATACTAGAAATGTTTTTCAAGTTTACGTACATTCACGATCATGAATGCAACATGACGCAGTTTCCCATCGGCGCTCCTCGAACCCCGTAGCACTAGATCACTTTTTTTCCCCCGTAGTTGGACCCCTGTTTCCCCCCCTGCAGTTCTTTAGTTTTTCAAGAGTTGGGTCTGTAATCTCGATTCACATCCAGTGCTTCCTTTTGTCTTACCAGGCATCTGCAGCTCTGAGGCCCTCGGAAGAAA
>NW_015761846.1:0-608 GCF_001515625.1 Sinocyclocheilus rhinocerous
AAGGAGCATGCTGATGTACCAGAGAGTAACAACTAAGTCTAATGCAAAATGCAGCATTAATTTATTATTGTTTCATTAATTGTTTAAGGCTGTTGTAGGATTCAATCTTAGCTCATTTGTGTACTGGTATACTTTTTGTAGTTGCATATGCTGTCCATCTGTGTTTGGACCCAATTTAGTCTTTTAAGTCAAAGGCTTAAAGATTCAATTTGAAACTTTTATTTTCTTAAACAAGAAATTGGTTGAGCCCATTATTGTGTTGTGTGACTTGAACAAATGATTTAAAATATATAAGCATTTTTGTCCTTCGGCAACATGTCAGCTTTTAAAATGAAAACTGAGAGTATGCAATTATGAAACATCTGATTTTCTTCAAACAAATGGAACAATAATAGGAATGAACTAAATGACGACTCTTGCGCTGGTTCGATTAGAAGGTGTGGATATGTGTTTTTGGCCCGATGAGTGACTGACTGCTGTGGTGCTGGAGGGCTTTGAGGTTCCACACCGGAGGAGTCCAAAGTCTGATATGGACGTTAAAGGGGGACTTTTCTGACAGACTCTACCCTGTACCTCACTACTTCTTCATGTATTTAAAAAAAAAAAAA
>NW_015761847.1:0-606 GCF_001515625.1 Sinocyclocheilus rhinocerous
GCAGCTGACTGGTATCAGAGCTCTTTTCCTTTGTAAATAGCCCCTAATTATTATCATTAGCATATAAAAGAGCATCAGTCAATGTCGAAAACCGTTGTTTGAGAATGGCGAGTGGCAAGAAAAAGAACTTTAGTGAGGCCAAAGTTGGGGTCCTGCTAGCTGAGGTAGAGGTTCGTGTGGGGACGCTTTTTGGGAGCGAATTTATGGAGCCAATCACAGAAACAAACCAAAACTCAGCATAGCTTACTTGTCTCACAGTTTTTTTTTTCTTTCATTTTATTTAAGTGAAACATATTTCGTGTAAGCTTACTTATTTAATTATATGCAATTTTATTCTGTTTTTCGATTCACAAAAGTGCAGGAGATGCATGATGAAATGTCAAAACTCATGTTCTGTTTATGGTTATATTTGCACATATATTATTAACGGGCCTCAGACATTCATATATTTATTTTTTTATCTAATTTAGTTTTTAATTTAACATTCTAATCTTGTCTGTTTACAGTTAAGCAATTATCCAGCATCTGATATCTGTCAGGAAAATTAACCGAAATGTACATTCCTAATACTACTAGGCCTATTATTATTATTATTATTATTATTAT
>NW_015761848.1:0-608 GCF_001515625.1 Sinocyclocheilus rhinocerous
AAGCTGTTTGAGGTGAGGGTAAATTAAATGCAATCTGCGGTGACGTCACAGTCATGTTGCATTGTGGTATATGAAGTGGCCTGAAGTGTACATATGAAGTAAACTCGCCCCCTCCATCAAAATCGAGGGGTTGAGGGTCTATCTATATAAATGTCTCTTGTCCACTTCACGAAGTGGAAAACACTTCAAAATGGCAGCTGGGTTTCCCCTGAGGGGAAGTGTTTAGGGAAGTTTGCAAGTGTGTGTCTAAAAGCAAACTGGAACACAGTCATTGACATACACACAAAGTCTGTTGTCAATATGCCAGTGTTGCAGAGATACAGCCTCAGATCCAGTTTGGCAACATGCCTTCAACTTTGTTGATGTACTAAGCAAAAACTTTATCAATGTGAAAGCTTTTTGCCAACATGGCATTAAGATTATCTGAGTCTAATTTTGTAAAAAAAATCGAATCCATGGACTAAGAGAAGTTTAAAAAGGCAGGTTTTTGAAGAAATCCAAAATGCCAGTCGAATTATTATCGCTGTTCTCAGCATAACCCAAGGAATCTGAGATCCATAGGCAAAGCTAGTCAAAAGCTAGCATTGTGCTATCTTGAATTTTTTTTT
>NW_015761849.1:0-608 GCF_001515625.1 Sinocyclocheilus rhinocerous
GCATGAGAATCATCCAATCAGAGCAGACATGCGGCATGTCCAGCTGGAGCCTCGCATAAAGGGCCCTTGTGTGGCACCAAAAGAGCTGCGAGCAGCGGCATCCAATCCAGTGAGGCTGAACTAATCGCTCTCAGAGGCGAGAGCCGTTACTCACATACAAACCACAGCGCTCAGAAACAAGTGACAACTGCTCCTAATCACATAAAGATGCGCTGTGGTGCGGAGTTTACAGGGCGACACGTTTGTGCACCAAACATGAACTAACAAAAATAGCCTGAAAGCAAAAAATATTAATAACAGTCATCATAGAGCACCCACGACGGTTTTTCTTCCATAACTAACATTGTAGCAAGCGAGCACTGTGGCCTAGTAGTGAACGTGCATAATAATAAACATTTCATAACCAAATAATAAACAAACACACAACGAGCTGCGCTCCAATTGCAGATCATCGCGCTCGCTTGCAGCCTCAAACTGTTATTGATGCACATTAAATCAAATTGGATGTGATGTGATTTGTTGGCAATGTTCACCAGAACAGGACAACAACAAAGGTCGCAACACAAAGATACGCTTCACTCGAATTAATGAAATTATGAACACAGAAT
>NW_015761850.1:0-605 GCF_001515625.1 Sinocyclocheilus rhinocerous
AAAGGAAAAATTGAAATCGCATCATATGACCCCTTTAAAAAATCACTATCGAACAAAGTTGGGAACAATTACTGTTCTTACAGACCAATTTCACTTTAAATGCATTCTGCAACTAACATGATTTTATTGTCTACACACAAACCTGGGCCAAGTATAAAGCCGAGAGCTTGACAGGCGCTCAGATTAGCCATTGCACTGGTTCTCTCCTTCAGGGAAGTGGCACCAGCCACATAAGACCTCACAACTGCTACATTACCTACAGGACAGGATAAAGGACCTTAACAATGCAAATAAATAAAGTACTTTACTTCATGCTTGATAATAACGGTTAATAATTAAATTAATAAATAAAATAATAATTGCATCTGCATTTGCTACAGTTTTGTACAAGAAATGTTTCTGAATATTACATTATATTGGATTGCTAATCATAGCAGTATTCATTTATTTAAAGTATATAACATTAACATTTATTAAGTTTGGGGTTGTAAGATTTTTTTAAAGAAGTCTCTTACGTTCACCTATGCTGCAACTACTTGATCAAAAATAGAGGAAAAAATAGTAATATGTGACCCTGGACCACAAAACCAGTCTTAAGTGTCAAT
>NW_015761851.1:0-608 GCF_001515625.1 Sinocyclocheilus rhinocerous
ATAATCACATCTCTCGTTTACGCTAGAAAAACAACATTAATGGACAAAACGCGACCTGGTCAACCAAGTCTCAGAGAGCGAGCAGTCAGAGCAGTCCAGCTTATTCAAAAGAAAGTTAAACATTAATGAAATGCAATATCTATAGCCAGGTGGAGGGCTTGTTTTTTTTTATTGGAAATTTAAATCCTCAATTATTTTATAGTAAAAAAAAAAGTCTCAAATTAAAAAGGAATCAGTTGATCTAATAATATGCATTGAGAGACAAATGAAATGAGAGATTTATGCTCTTTGCTTTCTTATCTGCATTGTTTTATATCATCAAAACCTAATTTGTGAGGAAAAAAGTTTGCATTTATCTTGGCTTCAACATCAAGGACATCTACGCATTTTTATAACGCTGTATTGGCTGCAGAGGGCTTGAAATCATTTACCCCATGTGCGACACGTTAGAACCAAATCACTGCATCTCTCAGACCATGTGCATTTCCTTAACGCGAGTTTGTCACTAACGTAATGCGTGCGATAATCTGTCTCAAAATCTATAATTACCCATTCACGACCGGACAGCTTCAAGAGACCAAAATCAATGATAACGGACAGTGTGTCAG
>NW_015761852.1:0-608 GCF_001515625.1 Sinocyclocheilus rhinocerous
CATTCACTCCTCCCACCCATGGAGAAGCACCCCATGCTGAAAACCTCCAACACGCTGTTCTGCGGCGACTCTGTTGGGGGCATAACAAACTGCTTGCCTCTTAATTAAAGGCCACAACAAAGCTGGAGATGAAGCAACAACTTAGTGCTTTCAGTGGCCGTCTGTGATTTTGGTGGATGATGTGTTAGAGAATATTTGTTTTGTTTGGGAAAATAACATCCAGGTCATGGAAGAACGTCAGGGGAAATTCATTCAAAAGGAATGAGACATGATTATTCATTTGCTGAGGACATTTCTCCACTCAATACAGCAATTCAGCTTTAACAAATGCATACCACTTTGTGATACACCTTGTTATAATAATTTGGTCAATGTAATAATTTTGTGCCCAGACTGGACCATTTTCTTCTTTTATGTATTAAATGTGCTTGCTAAGGTTTTTCAGAACCATTTACAGGGACATACCATTCAAAAGTTTGAGGTCTGTAAGATTTTTTAAATAAGTCTCTTTTGTTTACCAAGATTGCATTTATTTGATCACAAATACCATAGAAACTGTAATATTTTAGTATATTTTAAAACATAATTTATTTCTGTGATGCAAAGCT
>NW_015761853.1:0-608 GCF_001515625.1 Sinocyclocheilus rhinocerous
ACTGTTTTTCACCTATAGAAGCAAGTATGTGATTTTAGATTTGTATGCATCTTTTTTTACGTTCTGTGTGTTGCAGCACTCCTCGGTCTCCACTTTATTTCAAGCTAAAACAATAAACCCACTCCTGCATCCATATCTGTGCCATTATCTCCTCAGCCATCTTCTTTATTCTCTTACAGATCTGACAGGTTTACATTGCCGTCGGATAGCACGTGAATTCCCCCGTCGTTAACCCCATTGTATTAAGTAGTCCGCTCTAACGGCGCCCTGCCTTTGATTTGAAATGCAATCGCAGTAGTCAATCTCATGCCTCTTAGCAGTCACTGCTGATAAGTTTAGCATGAGGCCTCTCCCGGACTTACCCCATCCCCAGCATGAGGTCGAGAACTTGAAAGGCATTAGTCGACTGCAAGGTCCTTGGCAACTGTGACATCTGACAACCCTATGACAAGAAAATATCTGCCTTTTTTTTTCCTGGTGAGCAGCAGGAGGCTAGTGTAGATCAGTGTGATAGCAGTCACACCTGCAAAATCCTGGTGACAGTCTACATAAATTGGGTTAGTAGCAGCCCCCACAGAGCTGCATCAGGCAGGGAGACTAAAGGACTT
>NW_015761854.1:0-608 GCF_001515625.1 Sinocyclocheilus rhinocerous
AATTTATTTACTTATTTAGAAAGTAGCCAAGTAGTTGTGTAATAAGCAAGATCATTTCCATTCAGTTGGCCATTAGCGCAAAAAACAAACAAACAAAACAAAAACAAATCCCCTTCAGTCAAAAATCAACCCTCTGCTTGCATTGCAGTCCTGATAGCTCTGCTGGTGTTTATTTCACACTAATGACTGTATATTATGCCTTGTGTGTCTGAGCTTTGCCCACCTGGTTTTCAGACAGCCACATTGCGGTCATCTGGTTGAGTTTAGTGAAGCTGTACGGAAGATTCTTCAACCTGCGCAGAAAGAGGACAGAGCAGAAACCTGATTACTGTACCACGCATTAGAAATAAGTGACGATGATAGTATGCTGAAATAAAATAAAAGGGACATGATCCAATAAAAGAACAGTAAATTAAGGTGAAAATAAGGTGATTAGCAGTTGATGTTTTAGAATACACTGCAGGCTGTTGTGTATATGTGCATGATATGATGTTTGGCAGTGTTTGTGGCAAAGGGACGTACTTGTTATCGCTGAGATTGATGACCTTGAGTTTCTGCATGTGGCCCATCTCCTCCGGCAGAGTCTCCAGCTTGTTTGAGTGCAGGAA
>NW_015761855.1:0-608 GCF_001515625.1 Sinocyclocheilus rhinocerous
CCTCTCAAACAAGCAAATATGTGCCCTGCATGCTTGTACCTCTCGCTTTCTGCTTTAGGAAGGGGAGGGTTTGCAGTGCGTGTTCGAAATATTTACTGTGTGTGTGTGTGTGTTCGTGCGTGTGCATACGCATGCATGTATTAAGCAGGTGTTATATGGGATAATGGGACTGAGTGGTTAGCTGTCGTATCTGGTAATCTGTAAATGCTCGATTTCTGTTTTGAAATTTTTGCTCGTCTTTATGTTGTTTCGAACCTGTATGCTGTTATTATTTTCTGTATAACATAAAATATCTTCATGCACTTTTTTTCTTTACAGCGGCACACAAAAGTAACTTGTGCATGCTATTTTAAGTCTTTTGAAGTCATACGATTTGAAGTCAACCTAATAGATCATCTCTTTAAAAAACTTCCTCCCCACTGTAACTCTCTCAGGGGTTGATTTTTAATTAAAACTAACACATTCTATCTTTTTAATCAAGTTTATTACATGAATTTCATTAAATATAAATCACATCATCATTCATTTTGTTTTTGCTACTTTTAATATGCCTTTACATGCACACTACACTGTAAAAAATGACTGTGAATTTAACGGTAAAAGACTGT
>NW_015761856.1:0-608 GCF_001515625.1 Sinocyclocheilus rhinocerous
CAGGGAGAGTGAGAACTCTGATAGGACGTTCAGTTTAGCGAACTAATCAGTGCACGAGAATTAAACCAAAAATAATGAAAACGAGTAAATAAATGAAGGTGGCTTAGACAGAAGGCTGTGTTCTAATGTTACATGATCTTTCCCAAACATTCCAATATGTGAATATTGTCATAACAACATGAGCCAATTAAAATTAAGAAAGTATCAACATAACTGAAATTCAAAATGGTAAGCAAGCGCTGCTTTTGTTTATGTTTCGGTATGTGGTATGTAATGCAAATGCTCATGGCATTTTACATGCTTTTTCTGCAGCAGTTTATTTCTGCTACAAAAGAGGTGATATCACGATCTACAGGGCACTGAAGGTACTAGATCTTGATCGTTTTTCCCTTACTTACCCAAACTTGTCCACAAAGCCACTTTATGGGAACGTGAGCACATTCTTTTAAACAACTTAGAAGAAAGCGATCTACATTTCATAAAAATCACAAGTCAGTTTCAGCGAGTGAAGAACAAATTTATACTCTTGTGTTACGTATTAGGTATCGTCTCTGACAGACAACATGTTGAAGCTGCTCAGGTAACTATTTTCTCCTTCCTCTCGGAAA
>NW_015761857.1:0-608 GCF_001515625.1 Sinocyclocheilus rhinocerous
GGTTTTCACAAGTTTTCAACCATACAGAACAGAAACACTTTTAAATGCAAAAATCAGAGAAATGACATTGTGATTGAGTTAGCATGCATGTAAATCAGCCTCCCTCTAGGCCAGAGTCTATCCTCGCTGCCACAGTCCTTCAACACTGTCATGACTCAACCGTACATGGAAAATGACAGAGATCCCATCATTCATACAGCCGCAACCACATTATCAATACATCACTCAAACATCGCAGTTAAGAGCACTTTGGGGTAATTGTGTCTGACATTAAGAACTCCCCCAAAGGTAAACTAGAATGTTCAGCTCTTCTGGAGAGTACGCAAGGTGACTTTCTTGGATTTGAATTGAGCCCAGTACTTAAATACTGGCAGCGTGACAGGAGTTATTAACACGGCAAACATCTCTTTATATTATCTCAGCTGTGTCTTCGCCTACTGAATGAGAACAGCAACGTCAATAAAAACAACTGCAGTGTTTCCCTGTACGGGACAGTGTGCTGGTGTAATATTACCGAAACCGCACTGCGCTGATCTCTGGAAGTGTTAGTGGAGATATATGAGGGTGGGGAGCGCTAACTGTGTCCATATGTTTCCCTCTAAATGCAC
>NW_015761858.1:0-608 GCF_001515625.1 Sinocyclocheilus rhinocerous
AGCCATGGACCTACTGGGAGGAGGTCTGGATAGTCTGGTATGTTCCTCTCCTGCCGCCTCTCACTTTGCTACAAACATAATCAGCCCTCAGTGGTGAAATTAGATTAATTTATAGAAAAACGGTGTAATTACTAGAATGAATATACCCATCTGTTCTTTTAACAATCTGTGTGTGCATATAAATGCAAGCCTTACGGTAATGTGTTTGTCTGCTTACACATATTGTAGGACATTTATTTTGAGTTAGCGTTGACCTGAAAAGGATCCAGACCTACTAATCCAGAATAAATCGAGATCATCTAAGTGGATTCTGATCCCAGATCAGCCCCCTTCTCCTTAAAAACACATCCAAAGTCCCTTAACCAGTGTAATTGTGTCTGTTGAGAAATCACAGAGGGTCTTGCATAATTACAGTTAACTTTCCTTGCCTGCATTTCCCCTCTGGTCTTCTCTTTCCCTTTTTTTTGACTCTTGTTTTTTTTTCTTTCTTTCTTTTTTTCCTCTCTCTTATCCTTACGCTACACTTGCAGATGGGCGATGAATCAGATACGGTAATTAAACTAAGTGAAAGAGGAAGCAGACACTTTCATATCATGCCATTTCATTAG
>NW_015761859.1:0-608 GCF_001515625.1 Sinocyclocheilus rhinocerous
TTGAAAAAACTACATCTGCTGACAATCCAGCAGTCTGTCTGTGGGCGGAGTGGGGGGAGGGACCGGGAGGGGTCTCCGAGCTGAACAGATGTCCGTGACAACCTGCTTCCTTACACCTGTACGAGTCCTCGTAACCCCACGGATCCAGCGCTGAAAAATTCATGACCCTGGAGGGTTACTGTCGGGCATCAAAGCCCCCCTTCTTTCTAGCCGTGCGTACGCGGCCCACCTTGGCTCAGGCGAGGGACTCCTCGGGCTTTGATAGCTCATGCCTGCACCCAGTGCACTTGATCAAGGGCTTGAAAGTCTGCACGATCGAGCTGTGGTTTGACTGAAGTGTGCCAGGGTCCCGATTGGAGGCTCCAGACCCTCCTCTCAGATGTATTGAGAGTTTCAAAGGTTTAAACCGTTTGTTTGAAATAAAGTAAAACAGAACAAGTGGCTCAAGCATGACTGGGATATTTCAGCTAATGGGAGCACTAGCGCCACACATGCAGAGAGGGCTTCTTCAAGATGAAACAAACCCAAACAAATGCTTCAAACCGTGCCCTTCTTTAGAAAAAAAAAGTTAAATTGTAGTGTGCATATAGTCAGCACGACTTGTGAAG
>NW_015761860.1:0-608 GCF_001515625.1 Sinocyclocheilus rhinocerous
CAATGTCCAGTTCATGACTGTATGACAGATAGAAAGAAGTAAGTTTCCTAATGCCTCGGAAGATGCGCGCGGGAGGAGGAGTGAGCGCCACTGTCCGGACTCCGACTCACCGCAGACTCAAGCCAAGTGGGTCAAAGCGATGTGAGCTGCCTAACTCAACAGCAGCATATAATTCCGAGTCAGAATGATGGCTAAATATGCTGCACAAGCCTATAATGCCAAACAAAGCAACATTCTGGGACATTATAGACGTGTAGCCTACAGGGCATTTGGGCATCAGGTGGAGGATTTTGAGCATCAACGCGGCAGCATTTGAATAGTGTGCGCAAATTATAATTAAGATTAGTATACATTTAGGCACGTGCAGCGCTTATGGCTTTCACTGTACATGCCAACACACTCTTATAGCAATTCGTAACTATTTTACGTTTTGGCACATTCTTATGAATTATTTCGACTTAGGTTTACTGTTATGTTTAGGACCTCATGCGTACTTAAAATATCCTAAAATAAGTTTTTATACGAGTCAAATCGTATGAATCCTCCAAAACGTAAAATAGTTATGAAATGAAGTTTCGTTGGTTGTATTATGGGGGTGTGAAACACAG
>NW_015761861.1:0-608 GCF_001515625.1 Sinocyclocheilus rhinocerous
TCCATTGCAGTTTAATATGCTACAATTTCACAACATTCAGTCTTAAAAAGAGGCCTTTACAAACAGTATTTTTTCTGACTTCATTTTCTCATATAAAAAACTATATCTTGCCTTACATCACATTTCTGTTTCTCATTGTTTATGCATCATCTCAGTAAAAACAAACACTCCATAAACTTTCTCTTCTGTCTGCGTTTAGCATGGTGAGGCGCTCATGCGCATATGTGTGTGATAGTGTGGGGGCGGCACTGCAGGGGGTGCCGTAGACAGAGGCAGTGTCTGGGATGCTGCAGCTGCCCCGTGCGCCCCATGGTGGAGGGGATGGTTGTGGGGGAATGAAGCTGCAGAACCTGCGGATGGCAGCTGGTATCCAGCTCCAGAGGTGGGGCTGGAAGCAGAGGTGATTCTTGGAGATGATGTACTCTGCTGGCTTCTGATCTTCGGCGGGGGTTGGGGGTTCTGCGTGAGCTGAATGGAGATGTCGCTGGAGATCTCGGAGGCGCTCCGAGCACGCTGGGAGGGAGGCCAGGTCTCTGGCTGCAGGTACTGGCCACTGTA
Organism: Sinocyclocheilus rhinocerous; assembly: GCF_001515625.1. Taxonomy (NCBI): domain Eukaryota; kingdom Metazoa; phylum Chordata; class Actinopteri; order Cypriniformes; family Cyprinidae; genus Sinocyclocheilus; species Sinocyclocheilus rhinocerous. The sequence continues at coordinate 559 of NW_015761861.1, forward strand.
GTCGCTGCCCTCAGAAAGGCGAGGGCGGTAGAGAGCCGGGTGAGGCCGAT
>NW_015761862.1:0-608 GCF_001515625.1 Sinocyclocheilus rhinocerous
TTTTTTTTATTCCATGGCAGAAACATGCTTCCATAAAGAACTTAACAGATGAAAAGAACCGGAGAAGATTTCCACGTCAAGAAGGCGGAGCTCCAGAGCCACACCCACTTATTACATCATCGGCACGGACCAATGGTAGTTCGGGGGTGTTTACCAGCCGAAGCTGAAAAAACTCAAAAATGAACTTTGTTTTTGGACGTTTTTTGATTGAAATGACGTCTCACAAGTACATTTTTTGATTTCACTAGCAGTATATTGTATCTGTTAATGTGTCAAGTTAACTTTCTATTGACTGCACTTCATGTAAACCAAAAACTGGGGCCAAACCCATCCAAAAGGTACTAATATGTACCTAATATGTCCGTTTCGAGGTAAATAAGGTACAAAGATACACCTTCCAGCTTTTGTACCTTTTGTGATCATGTTATTTGATATATCTGATGGCTGCCGCTTTCACAAACGCACGACTGTTCAAAAGCAGGTCAGCTTACATTGCAAGAGCCCTCAATAGACGACGGCCTTATCTGCAGCTCCAGCACAAGAGATGGAACGCTGCCCTCCAATGAAGCTCTCGTCCCAGATTACTCTAATCCAATAGTCCTTCTCCA
>NW_015761863.1:0-608 GCF_001515625.1 Sinocyclocheilus rhinocerous
AGAGCTCCCCTCTATTCACAGTTTCCAGAGTGTAGGCAGAGGAAGAAGGAAGAGGAATAAAAGCCAGTCAGGTTGGCCTTCAGTTACAGAGAACTTACTACGCATAAAAGAAAAGAAAAAAAATACAGCTGTCATGATCACAGCCCGATAGATAACTCTCTCCTTCACTTCTATGATATTTCCCCATAACTGCCGGCTGTTCAGGGCTCATTGTCACAAGAAGGAACTCTCCAGCTGGTCAAAGGATTTGAAGTATTCTTGGGAGTGTCAGCACTGATTTCATACACATGATCAACTACACACAGCCTGCAGGATATATTCCTCTTACCAGATAACAAAACCATGCTGGACTCAATAATAAAGCTGCTATTGTGCTCATCGTTGTGAAAATAAGTAAGACTTTAGCATACTTTAAAACAATATAAGTAAGTGTGAACTGATGTTTATGGACACTTAACGGCATGTTAATTACAATGAAAGGAAAATGTTTTATATAGTTTAAATGCAATTAGCTGAAATTTAGAGAACTTTTTTGACCAACTTAAGCATGCTTATATAAACATGCTTAAGCATGAGTATATATATATGAAGAGTTTGGTTCCAAAACG
>NW_015761864.1:0-608 GCF_001515625.1 Sinocyclocheilus rhinocerous
CACATAAAAGTCGACTTTAAAAAATCAGAAGTCGTTCAACCTCTAGTGTATACACTGTGACTTAAAACTTAAAATACACTAAATTATCTTCTGTAATTTAACACATTTTCAAAAGAGAACACATATTCAATGCAAAATAATGGAAGGTGGGGCTTGGATTTTATTAATCAAAAATAAATAAATATCAGCCGCTATTTTTCCATCCAAAGTTGCGAATTTAACTTAAGCGCAAAATTGGAATGTTGCATAAAAGATTTGCGAATAAAACTTCCATCCAGCGAGACGAAGAGAACAAAATCGTCACTTCTTGATAAACTAGCGCCAAATATCTCTACAAAAAGGGTAATTTGCTGCAGTAGGAAAAGCCACTGTGGGTATTTTTCGTATATAATAAATTACTTTTTTGATGTGCATCGAGGAATTTATTTGGTAAAGGTGTTTCCATTGTAGTTTATGCACATGTTTCTTATCAGATAAAAAAATAATCAGACTCCGCTGAGCACATAAGTTTTTATGCACATTTTTAGAATTTATCCACATCTTGGCGTTTCCCATTCAGCATCTTTTTATGCGATATCCCAAAATGCGCATAAAAATAGGTGGATGGA
>NW_015761865.1:0-608 GCF_001515625.1 Sinocyclocheilus rhinocerous
GCCCCCCCCCCCCCACACACACACAAAACCAACACTTTGTTTCATAATGTCAATGCAGTGTGAATTTAAAGCCTTCCTATTTTGTTTTTCCCTCTGACACGAGGTTGGTCCAATCACATTTCTTTTTATGCATCTTTGTGCTGATGCGATCTGGTGCAGAGTGTGTTTGTGCCAACACTTTGCTGTCAGAGACAGACACGTAAATCTTTTTTACAAGAGGATAAATTGACTTTATTGTATAAAGGCTGTGGGCCAAAGTGAACACTGCATTGTGTCTGTAAAAACATTGTTAATGATAAAGAGCACATGTTATCTGCTGACAAATTTAATAAATATAGAACAACATAGAAAATGGTACTTCAAGTACAGGCATTGGAATTAAACCATATATGACACCTCCTTCCAAAAAAAGCCAAACACCTTATGAGCATGAGAAAGATTTGTTTGCTTTCCTTGCTCACATTGTATTACAGTGTGCTGGAGCACCAGATGGTACATTTGACATTCAAGTACCTCATTCTGTCAGCACTAAACCTGAAGCAGGCGCATACAAGTGGGTAAAGGTTAGGGCTGAACGATTAATTGCATTTGCGATAATATCGCGATAT
>NW_015761866.1:0-608 GCF_001515625.1 Sinocyclocheilus rhinocerous
AAAAAAAAAATGTCATTACTATCTATTGCTATGATGTTTTTGATGTTCCTATCAGCTGAAGTCAAGAGAGTTGACCCTCAAATACTGTATTTATGTTTTGGCTCTGCTCTCCTTCTCACTCACAAACAGTCATGTGTTGATTAACAAAGATTTAACCATCTTGTTTTTGTTTTAAATGTCATCTAGATCTCTTTCTTTTTGTCGATCAGGATAAGGCTCCTCTGAGGCGCAGCTCGAATGCTTGGCTGACTCGGTTATTGCATCATGTAGGTGAACATGCCCGTGAGATGCCAGCTCCGCTTCTGCTGTGGACTCTCTTCAGCTCGGCTGCGACCGTGTGTCTCCTCAACTCTCTGCGATCACGTGCCCATCAGCACCAGCACGAATCGCTCCAGAACAAACACGCAGATGATAAACAGGCTGCAGGACAGACTCGCTCCAGTGTGGCGCAGGAGGACGAGAAGAAACATGAGGAGGAGGATGCAAAAGATGATGCAGAGGAAGATGGAAAAGAGCAGGAAGAAGATGCAACGGCTGAAGAAGAACAGGAAGGAGAAATTGAAGAGGAAGAGGACTGTCTCAGGAAAAGGAAGTGAGGTTTTTTGATC
>NW_015761867.1:0-608 GCF_001515625.1 Sinocyclocheilus rhinocerous
CATAGACATTGATTGGGCACGCATTATTTTGTTATGCCAATAACAAAGATATGCAAAGAGTTTACTTACTTTGCTATTGGAACTGACTTTTTATAGGTTTAGCTTGAAAAACTCTGCTTACCTACAAAGCCAATGAAGTAGTGAGCGCTGTTCGGCTTCCCACCTATTACTCCTAAAGACTGAGGCATCATGAAGCATTGCTGTGGATAAGACATAAGAATAAAGTCCAACAGTCAGCAAACTTGAATAGGTGATCATTAAAGCAATAATGGATGAAGAATTAGTATCTTACTCAGACTTACTGTCTGATCTTAACAGTTGAGTGTTTTATCTATTCATACGACAGATAATGTTAAAAATTTACCTTGAGTGGTTCAAAATAGGCTTCGTTTATGTCACTGAGGCCCAGTCTTAGAGGAATCAGCAGAACAAGGGGTTTCCACAGAGCCGTCTCCTCTTCTGCCAGAGCGCAAGCCCCTTCTAGAGCACCATTCATTTCCCGAGGCTCTTCAGAAGCCGCACATGCACCCCTGTCAAAGTCCAGCCACGGCATACACAACCTCTCTACAGACAGCCAAGAAAAAAAAAAAAAAAACATTAAGTCATTT
>NW_015761868.1:0-608 GCF_001515625.1 Sinocyclocheilus rhinocerous
GCTCAGATAGGAAAATATTGTTCATATTGAATGTGTTTCTTGACGATGCCGCTGACATCTCGTGGCTCACGCTGTGTGTGTTTCTCATTAAGGTTAACCTTGCAAACCCAGAAACATTGCTTTTCTTAACTGGATCAATCTGGAGACATTTGTCACTGTTTGTAGTTTCTGGAAAAAGCCTAAATCCAAGGTTAATGAGCGGGGGAACTAAAATCCAGTTGATTGAGTTAAAATGAACTTTGCACATCTGAGCAAGCCGGCCTTATCATTATTGACCACAGCATCGACCATCTGAGCTCGTCCTGTTCTCCGCTGAGCTTCATTCTGTGTGGGTTAACGTCATAACGTGCTTCCTTCAAGTCAGAATATCAAATATATGCATTTAAATGTCACTATTTGAAAAATGCACATTTCTCATAAAATCATCCATGATCCATAGTTAATTATTTACCATTTGTCTCTGTAATGTTTAAATGGTCATGTCGAGAGCTGAAAAACAAATTCAATATTTTTTAGCCTTTTGAAGATATTTAGTATATATTTTGTATTTGTTTTTAAATGGGTTAAAAAGAGGAACCATCATTTTGACCAGTAGATTGAAAATAAAA
>NW_015761869.1:0-608 GCF_001515625.1 Sinocyclocheilus rhinocerous
AAAAAAAAAAAAAAAAACTCAATTATCAGTGACCCTAAAAGGGAAAGACGCCTTAGCATTGTTAAGAATACTTGCATTTTGAGTAGAATTGTTTTTAATATTATAGTTATATCATTTTGATTAATTTACATTAGATTACATCTTACATTAAATAAGAGGCTTTTTTTTTTTTTTGCATTACTGCGAATTAAAATTAGAGGGAAATATTTTTAAATGCCATGAAAATAATATAAATACAAAAAAAACCTAAATATTGCTTTAATTTTTTTATGCATTTAATTTATCTCTTGATTTTGGTGACATTTCTTGACAGGTTTGGTGAGATTTATGAAACTCTTCAGAACAAAAGAAAAGCAAAAATAAGAAGTTTTATTTTACAAAAGAAAATGAAGACTTAGCATTATTAAGAATATCTGCATTGGTGCATTATTTTCATGACATTAAATTATTATTAATTGAAATTAGCATTAATTAATAAATCACATACTGCAATGTTGTATGCATGCTGTATAAATATTTTGCCAAATCAAATATTAAATAAATAAGTAAATACAATTTATTTATCTATCTATCTATCTATCTAAACACTGATGCATTACATTAATAAG
>NW_015761870.1:0-608 GCF_001515625.1 Sinocyclocheilus rhinocerous
CCATAGTTGGCATGAGGCATGTGTGACCTCACAATGGTGCAGTTCTGGTAGTTGGCAAAGTTCTGTTGGTAGTTTCCACTGTGCTGTGTTTTGGATTTGCTGTTGGCAGAGCGACGCAGAAAACATGTTCTGCTTGCCAGTCCAGGGGCTGACTGGGCATTAACAGTCGGAGGGGGTGGAACAGACGCCTGAGGTGTGGGGAACATCTGGCCACCTGGTAGAAAGAAAGGTGAGATTTTAGTCAGATAACAGATAAATGAAAAGCTATTTCTATAGTTTCCTTAGTATAAAAGAGACAATATGACAACCCTAGACTCTGCAAACAGGCAGCTGGTGAAAACTTTACCACAGCTCTCTGCGAACATTGGAAGATGAAAGGAATATTAAACGGATTTGTTTTTGCAACACACTTGCAACCAAGGTGTCACCAGCCTCTTTTTTTACTGGGTCATGAGCCCTGGTGAAATACCGCTGTACCCTAGTATAATATTACAGTTAAATCCTTGTATATCAATGGAGATTACCATATAACGACCTGAGAAGCAACTTTCTGACAGCATTTTAGCAGTCATGTTGGTGTGTTTTCTATCAGCTGTTAATAATCAATA
>NW_015761871.1:0-608 GCF_001515625.1 Sinocyclocheilus rhinocerous
TGAGAATGTGGAGACAGGGGTATATGACTGTCTGTCTGGCTCGGAACCACAGGAATATCACATCTCTGCCACTGAGGAATCCAGGCTGAGACAAAAGTGTGCAGTCTGTCGGTCTGTGGGTGCTGTTTATTTATGTAACTGCAGTGAAAGAGGCCAGCTATAAATGAATACACATATGCACGTATCCTCAGCATTACCCGCCAAAACCAAGGAGCCACCCGAGTCACCAAAAAAGAGCGAAGTTCCACCTTGCTGCTCCAAAAAGCAGAGGAACACAGGAACACTGCAGTGTGTTGTTGGATACTCAAAGTCCCCCACTGGGCGCTGGTGACTGCTGGAGCGACATGCCAGACAAACACACTCCGCCAAAGCAGACACAACATGAGCTTTGTCTGACTTTACTGCCGTCCTTTAAGCATCCGTGTGTGTGGAGGAACTGCTTTTGGAGTCAGTTTAGAGAGTAAACGGCTCTCTGCCCTGGTTTCATACCCACTAAATTCACCACATTGATGTGAATGGTGTCTAGCATAAATATAGCTCACCATTTCACTTATCAAAAAAACTCACTTTTCCTATTCATGAAAAAAGGCACATGGTTTAATAAATAT
>NW_015761872.1:0-605 GCF_001515625.1 Sinocyclocheilus rhinocerous
ATAATGTTCTTTTTAGCAGCATCATATGACCCCTTTAATGATTTACTGTGAGAGTCTGGATGTGTTTTAATATTCATTTTGTTTTTTTCTACTAACCTTTTCCCTTCAACTAACACCTGCACTAATTTCCTCCTTTTGTTTCCTCTTTCCTTGTTTTTTTTTCTGTCTCCACCTCTCTCTTCTTACTCTTGATTCACACTCGATCTGTTCATCATCTCTTCTTGTCTCATGGATGTGCGTATCTTTCCTCTCTGTCTCTCTCTGCTGTGTTCCTCCTGTCGTATCACACGCCGGCTGCATCAGATCGCTCGCGAGGCAGAGGCGGCCATGTTCCACCGGCAGGTGTTTGAGGACCTGCGTCGCTGTTTGCTCCCCTCCACCGACCCCGCTGAGGCCATCGCCATTGGTGCTGTGGAGGCCTCCTTTAAAATCTTGGCCTCTGCGTTTATAGTCCTCACTGGGTCCGGCAGGTAGGCAGGTGGCATGGAAGAGATGTGGAAAACCAGATCCGTCACAGTCAGGGAGTAGGAAGAGCAGGGACAGGAGAGGACTGGAAGAGGGAGAGAAATGAGAGAGACCAAAGGCACCTGTAGTCCTAAAAAATT
>NW_015761873.1:0-608 GCF_001515625.1 Sinocyclocheilus rhinocerous
CCCCCCCCCCCCAAAAAAAAGCCCTGACAGTCAACCATGCACACTACCAGCTCCATTCAAGCTTATGGGGACACAGGTGTGAAGATGGTGGTGAGGAGGAAACCACAAGCTCTGCAGACAGAGACGTTCCAAATGAAAAATAATATTAATTTAAATGCAACAGTAGTGGCAAACTTGGATTAAAATATCTGTTTTAGACTTTGATGAGGTGTGAAACCTGTTATTATCACAGTTTTTGGATTTAGGAATCAATACAGCCATGGCAGCTGCAGTTCGTCATCAATGGCACATTTTGTGGTTTAATGTCACCTCGTGCTGTTTTTGTAATTTCAAGAGCAGATGTGAAAACTGAAGCTGAACATACAGTACTTGCTGGAAATGACTCAGTTACTAGTATTTGCATATACTTTTCCCCTCCTAGTGCTGTTTATTGTGGAGTTCAGTTGAAGGGGTCCCACACAGACTGTGTTGTTTAATCTGATTTTAGTTTTTTTTGCATTTTACATTCTTATTATCATCTTTTGCTTTCAGACATATTAAAATAATTATATGATTAATTATTTGCATTTTAGCTCTTAAAGGAACAGTTCACTCATAAATGAACATTT
>NW_015761874.1:0-608 GCF_001515625.1 Sinocyclocheilus rhinocerous
TATATATATATATATATATATATAGTTTTTAAATAACTCCAGACCAATAGTTAACGATTTACTTTTTAACCACAATCGTAGTCTAAAACATAATTTTATTTAATTTTTAATCTGAAAGCATTACAAAAATTTAAATAAAACAAAAACTGTAGGCCTACCCACCACCACGATGCGTCGACCCTTGATGTGAACCAGCAAATTACCACGGACAAATAAAAACATATTCCACTTGGCAAAAAGTTCATATTACAAAATTTGTATTGATACACTCATTCGTTCAGGCAATTGTCTTCGGTTTAACAACAAATAAATGAAACGGAGTGCATCGAGTGCTGAGGCGGTCCGAGCAAATTGGTTATTTACTCTCCCAGATTAAAAATCTCTGAAGTGACGCGACGCAAGTGAGCTGAGCGTCAAAGCATCGTGGAGTGTGATGTGTAGCGCTGCAGACACAGCCTGATGCTCTTCCTCGGTCTGAAGTGGCTGCAGATAGCTGATGATCTTCTATCAGGTTTAAATTGCTTACACAAGGGGTGGGCGCAGTCCTACCTCAGGAATGAAGTGAAGAAATTAGATGTCTGAAAGTATCTGTTCAGGCTAGCTTGACA
>NW_015761875.1:0-608 GCF_001515625.1 Sinocyclocheilus rhinocerous
GTTGTGCTGCTTCATATTTTTTTGGAACCTGTGATACTTTTTTTTTTAGGATTCTCTGATGTTTGAATTGATTTGAATGCAGAAGAACTGCAGTTTTTGAAATAGAAACCTTTTTATAACTCTAATAAATGTCTTTAATGTGACTTTTAATGAATCTTTGCTGAATAAAAAAAATATTAATTTCTTTGTTTCACAAAAAACTCTTACTGACTCCAAAGTTTTGTAGCTACTATTTGATTCAGTATTTGTTAACTGGAGAGGATTATCTAAAAACTTCCCCTAACGTATGCGAGCATAAACATGCTCCAAAACTCATGAAACTTTGCACACGCGTCAGGACTGGCGAAGATTTATATCTGATATGGGTTTCAGAATTGGGCATTGGCAGAATGGCTCGATAGCGCCACCTATAAAATTTCAACGAAACTTCCCATGTTTGGTAAGAGTCCTGGCCTGAAGACATCTACATGCCAATAATCAGTTATAATTTACAGCGCCACCTGCTGGCAACAGAAAATGTCAATTTTTTACACTAACTAATATATGCATTGTCCAATCTGCCTTAACGATTAACCACGAGCCGGTTGAAAATCGATTCAAATATGTGA
>NW_015761876.1:0-608 GCF_001515625.1 Sinocyclocheilus rhinocerous
AGCAGCGGCGGGATGGAGGATATAGCTCAGCCAGCCTCCGTTAAGCCTCTTGTGATTGTTTGACTGGACAAAGTCCAGCTCAGCAGCGGCGGCAGAAAACTTCTGCTCTTTCCAGCAATTCCTGCTCCTTAACCCCTCCTCCAACCAGCCTCCTGGCCGATGCTGTGGTCACCATCCTCACCTGCAGCCCAGAGCGCATCACTTCCCATCCCAATTCACCCAACCCTTTAATCCCTCCAAAATCCCGTGGTGAAATGGAACCGGAAAAACCACCACTCAGCTGTCTTTCCTAGCAAATCCTCCTCTGCTCTTCCTCTACTTCGCAGTCCCAGGCCGGCCTTACAGAAGACGTAATGGAGAAACTCTTGAGTGACAGCGATGCTCCTTGCACCTCCTCATTTAAACACCGACGATGAGGGCGACGTGTCTGTGGGGTGCTGGAAAAACACGTCTATCGCCTCCCCGTGGGCTCCGGGGCCCCGTAATTACATTTTCACAGGCATGTGAGCAGCTTTCTGTCGACGCCGTCAATCAGATTTTGATGGAATCCGCAAGAGGACAAATCATAGCCGAGGGAGGCCTGTGTCCTTGAGTTTAGATACAGTCCA
>NW_015761877.1:0-608 GCF_001515625.1 Sinocyclocheilus rhinocerous
AGTAGTAACCCAACCGCTGGGTCAAAACAACCCAATTGCTGAGTTTGTTACACAGATTTTTGTGACAAGTGACGAGATGATATTTTCATTAGATTCCTTTAGAGGATCAGTGACCTCTGTATCTTCTGTGTGCATCTGTTGTAAATGAGAGAAGCATTTCTAAGAAAAATGTGCTCTAGTAATCTCAGATACATAAAATTCTTAATTAATGTTTAGATATATTGTCATGTTTTTTTGCCTACAGAAATGTAGGCAGTCTCATGTATATCCAATGAGCCTGTGTTACATAATTTATACAATGGCAATGGTTGGTTTTAATTTTAAATAATTAATTACATTTTTAAAAGGAATTAGTTAAAAGCAGTATAATTTTAAGTTGCATAATTAAGTTTAAAAATGAATAATTCTGCCAGCAGGATGGAAATAATGAATTAAAGTTAGCCATTAGCTCAGTAACATTATATAAATTAGATCATTTTGATATTTCTTTAATGTTTTAGAGTAAAACAAACCAACTCATGGCACAAAATAAAACCTTGAAGTCTGTTTCTAATATTTGCTGTTATACACTACCGTTCAAAAGTTTGGGATCAGTAAGATTTTTAATG
>NW_015761878.1:0-608 GCF_001515625.1 Sinocyclocheilus rhinocerous
CTCCATAATTACAGACTACAGTGCACACTCTGAGTGGGATGTGATTATAGCATTACTCTCTGTGTCTCCGTGTGTGTGTATGTTATGGTTGAGGGCCAGAACTCTTTGCACCTGTGTCACCCTAAACACAGCAAAGTCACTCAGTTATGTAGATAAACACTAGAATAATCAAGATCTCCTGTCAGGTGAGAGGTTAACCCCCACAGGACTCAAATGAGGTTTTCCAAATCTTCCTAGGGTGGACACCATGCACAAGTATTATAGGAACACCACATCAAGCTCATCTTGGACTCCAGACTAAAGCAAAGTGAGGCAGGTAAATACACAAGCTATTTTCTTAGGGCTATCAAAGTTAATGTGTTAATTATAATATATTATTAATATATTAATTTAATATGTATTGTAAAATGTAAGTGAATATTAAAAATATGTTTACCTTCAGGTTTACAATGGGGGCCAAAATTATTAGAACACTAGCATTTGCACCAGCTAAAATATCAGTTTACATTTCCAAACATTTATTTTATCATTAATTGTAATAATCCAGTGAGATTTTTGTTTGTACAAGCAGTCTGACAACAGCCAGTGCTCCACACAGAGATCTGATC
>NW_015761879.1:0-608 GCF_001515625.1 Sinocyclocheilus rhinocerous
TCTAAAACAACAGGAAAGAAAACACAGTAGATTAAAATAATTTAGAGATTATTACTCTGAAAGGTAAATAAATGGCACCATAAAAATGCTCGTGTAACTTACCGATCAGATGACAGCAACACAAACAGAACAAAATAAGCATGTGAATCATTTTTAGTTGCTCAGTGAAAACTCTAATCTAAGACTCTCCGCGGATAACACTCAAACTGATTAAAACAACTCCAACTGAACTGTTGATCTTGCGTGTGAATCCTCCCCCAAAAGAATTTGAGAACCCTCCTAATGCATACGCACATGCTCTGTACACAAGTTATGTATAGTTACATATATTCTTATTAACATTTTTATTGTTAATTGATAACATACACTTTTTTATCATTTAACATTGATAGTTTTTAAAAGGTAATTGCCTGACTGTTACATATTTACTGTAAACTAAGAATATTGTACAAACATTGGATGAACTACATTTCATGGTACCATAAAATCAAGCCTAACTCTAGTGATTTTAAAATGGTTGTGTATATTTATTCATGTCCCAATTTAAGTGTATGGGAAAAAGTACAGTTAAAATAGTGCTTCTCACAGTACTGAAGTTACTGAAGTTA
>NW_015761880.1:0-608 GCF_001515625.1 Sinocyclocheilus rhinocerous
CTGGTTTAGCTATATTAGTGAGGACCTTGACAGACCTGAGCATTACTGAGGACCAGGCTTTCTAAAGGTCATAGAGACAAACGAATGCCACAGATCACCATTAGGTGGCTCTAGACGCACCTAAATCACTTTAGATATGGAAAACACGCAAACGATGAAAAAGCAAACACACAGTTGAAAATATGCTGGACTTGTGAGGTCATGCTGTTGCTAAGTGTATAGCATAGCATATTTTAAATGCCTATATCATACAATACACTAAATATTAATTATCCAAACGTTTTTTCAGTATAAAAATGTAATCAAATATGAATAACTGAATTTGATGCTGAAAATTTTAAAATAAAAGTTTTAATTGTGAAGGAGAACGACTGATTGTTCGCATCTTACCGACCATCGATTTAAACGGGCTCCGCACTGAATTATTTTGCAGAAGTGTATTTTTTAAATTGAGTTGCCATGGATACAATAATTGCACCAAGCCATTGATGCGTTTCTCTCTAAATTACTAACAGTGAATAAAAATAATAAAAAAGTTTTTTTTTTAAACCAAAACTTTCAGACAGTATACATTTATTAAAATCGCATATGTAATTATATTATGTTGA
>NW_015761881.1:0-608 GCF_001515625.1 Sinocyclocheilus rhinocerous
CAGCAGAGCACTAGCCGCTGGATCAGACGATGTAAGAGAAATAGCGTCGTCATCCAGCAGCTCACTCTCATCCGTGACCACCGAGTGCGAAAGGGAGAGGCCCTTTTTCAACTCATCAGCCAGGTCCACCTGTGATCCCCACAAGCTCATTTTCCTCCGCGCCTCAGCCAGCGGAGGGTCCTGAACTGGGGTGAGCTGATGGCTGTCCCTCTTTCCTTGAAAAGAGAGAGACAAACAACAGCGGAGCTTTCTCATTGGAAAAAGCTCACAGTGCACGCAAACTGCCCCCTTGAGGACATCGCGCACGTGCTCTTCACCCAAACAAATGACGCAAAGATCATGTGTGTAACCAGGTGTCAAATAACGAGGACACGGATCCACACATTTCTTAAATGCCTTACTAGTGCTCGCCATGGTAAGGAAGAATAATCGCTCTTACCGGAAATGCACGCTTCAAACAAAACAGCCTCGAAGACGAAGAAAAGGATGAAGTGTTCTCCCGGTGCCCTTTTATACTGTAGTCGCGCCGGGTAATGATGTCATAGGCTGTCGCTGGCCAATGATATTGTCGTGTTTAGATGTATGCTTCAGACACCGGTCACGCTGAA
>NW_015761882.1:0-608 GCF_001515625.1 Sinocyclocheilus rhinocerous
GATGAGTGTAATCTCTTCATGTAGTACCAGAATGAGGAAAACAAGCGCACGCTTGAGCGTCCGTATCGCGCTTCGTGAGCTCCATCTGTTCAGAAGTTAGCGCTGCTTTTCTCGTCCCTCTAGACTCCGAGTTTTAACCGGGTGCGGCCGGAGAAAGGACCCGTGTCCGGCGGGACCAGACTGACTATCTCAGGCCGACATCTGGACGCCGGGAGCGCCGTGACCGTGTTTTTGGCCCAGGAAGAGTGTCTGTTTGTCAGGTGAGCAGCGTTTCTGTCAGCTCTTAATCTTCCGGATCTTCCGGCACGGATCGCATCTGGGTCCCTCGACATCTGTGGGATACAGTTGGGCTTCGGAGGAAGCGAGATGTGTCATTTCCACGTGAAATCGAATGAGCGTGCGTGGCCGTCTTCAAATGTGTCCACATGCTCGTGTGCCAGGAAACATGATGCATTACTAGTTGTGATGGTTAGCGAGCTGTGTGGTGATTAAAATGGAGTAACATCTGCTTAGAAGATATAAATTGTGTAATGTTGTCAGTTCCTGGCTAAAAATACCTAGTCTAGACTGGTTTATGCTGGTCTAGCCATGTTGTTCACAAAATCTCA
>NW_015761883.1:0-608 GCF_001515625.1 Sinocyclocheilus rhinocerous
CGACGATCCGCTTCTGCGAGATAGCAGTATGAGGTTACCGTGCTGCTGTAGACTATCCGTCCGGAGAGGATCAGTTACACCGCGTCTGTTGCGCCGATTGACCTTCCGCGCAGACGCTGTGAGTTCTGTCTTGAGCGCGCAGACGTCAACGCCCACTGTAAACACTGTACTGTACTGCAGCTTCCTTGCAGTGCTGGAAAGCCACAACCCAGCTAAAAACATGCCCTATAGTCCTAAATATGTCATGCATAGATTTGTAATACTTTCAGAAATACGTTTTCATACATTACAAGGACTGCTAGCGCTAGCAATCCTAAGTTTTAATGTATGAAAACTTATTTCTACAACTTTATGAAAGTTCTGAAAGTTATGAAAATTCTCGGTTAATGCCAACGTTCCATTTGATCGTTTTGCAAACATTATGTGAACGTTTTTTCTGAACATTCCAAAACAAGTAGAAACGCTTAAATATGTTAGATCAGGGCTATTCAGTTAGATTCATTTGAGGGCCGGATTATTGAATTGAAAAATTGAAGGGGGCCAAGGGTGAGGGGCCCGTCCCGATCTCTTTCCGGGGGCCTATAAAATTAGAAATTAAATTAAAATGC
>NW_015761884.1:0-608 GCF_001515625.1 Sinocyclocheilus rhinocerous
CGGTGGAGAGAGACACGGCCACGGCACACTTTACCCCATAGCCACTGACCCTCTGGACCGAGACTGAGGGGATGTCCTGCCTCTCTTCCCTCATTTCCTCTCTGTCTTCGTGGCGTTTGATTGGCAGTCTGGATACTAGCAGGGGGACTGTGGCTCTGAGTGCTCACGCTTGTCTCTTGGCTGTATTAAGCATACTATTGACAGACACACAGACTGACAGGCTCCAATAAGAGTGGATGCCATCTTTATGAGTGTCCCACAGCCCTGCAGCTCTCAGAGAGACAGAGAGAGAGAGAGAGAGAGGTGGCCGCTAGGTTTGTAATCATGGCTAATTCACAGGAGGCTGACTGGATTTGTCCCTGGTGTCACTCATTCTCACTCTCCTGTACATGAACACATTCAGCAGTGTTGGGGAGTAACTAGTCTTGTGTACACTTTTGACTTGCACCATAAACTCTGGTCTACTTTAGCAGCCTATTCTGGACAAGAACCACCCACTTGCACAGGAAGAGACCGTCGTCTGATAGGATGACCGTATATCCTCTTTTTCCAGGCCAGAATTTCTAAATTGGCTAAAAAATTTTTTTTGTAAAAATCACAATATAACA
>NW_015761885.1:0-608 GCF_001515625.1 Sinocyclocheilus rhinocerous
ACTTAATTAGCTTTCACTCTAGCTTAATCCATCACTCAAATAAAGACGTCTCTCTTAATTTGCTTCTGGAAACTACAGATATGTTTCACATATGAACTGCATGAAAAGAGTGGCCAACTTCTTGTTGAGGCAGATTGTCTATATGATCTTGTCCAAAATATATATATATATATATATATATGTATGTATATATCCATCCCCCTGCAGTAGGCATAACCTCATGGACCCCCAGGTCTGTGGACCCTTGGTTGAAAACCTTTGAAATAACAAAATTACTTTTTGTATCCTGGAGAATAATTTCATATGCAAGTAAAATATTCAGCCACACACAAATGTTGATGAGACTTGTGCTCGTAAGAACTGATGAATCATTTCCCCCCAGGCCACCAATTTTCAATGTCACTCTGTCACTATTGCAGAATTATTGTAATTATGCAATTATGTATCAAATAGGCATATCATGAATAAATACGAAGCCATTACTTTTTTCTTCACAAGATAAGAAAATTACACAAAAAACGTGAATGAATGCAGTTTTAAGATGATAGTGCCAAAATGTCAGTTGCTTACTTATTATCTTTTATCTTCATTTTCTGTACCATGTTACC
>NW_015761886.1:0-608 GCF_001515625.1 Sinocyclocheilus rhinocerous
TATACTGATGAGATGCAATTAAAAGAGCAGATGTCCACAAGCTGCGCTCATCTGAGACAAGTAAATAAAATACCAATCCTCACAATAACATAATTCATAAAAAAGACTCTGCTTAGCCTCACGACAGCTTACCAAAGAAGAAACTTGATTTTGTTTTCCTGCAAACATGCAGTGTATTGATTTCATTGTAATATTTTGAATTAATAGTTACACATTTGATTATTTATATGTTTTTAAATTATGTATACATTTCATACATTTAGTATTTGCATGTCATGTATATAACACATTTGCAAATTTGAATGTTTTATGTTTGCGACATAGAAACACTTGCGATACATATTTTTTTGTTTTTTTTATTTAATACATTGATTTTATGAACTTCCTATTTTTGTTATTTTTCCCCTAGACACTGAGACAGAGTGTGAACATCCCTGAAGAAGTCCAGCTCTGTCCCAAACAACTAATTGGAATGACCCCATTTAGCAACGTGTCAGGGGAACACGGCAACATAGACAATGTCAGCGCCTCCACAAATCTTCTGTGGTCCAAACTTAATAGCGTGTCATGGTGTCCACAACTAATGCTGGAGGGGTCACAAAAACCCT
>NW_015761887.1:0-608 GCF_001515625.1 Sinocyclocheilus rhinocerous
ATCTGCTTGAGAGGTTTGAGGGTTTTGCATGGCCATCTGGAAATGGAGAGAGTTCTGTTGGGAAGAAAAAAATGAGGTTATCACTACAAAGAGATGGATATACAGTACTACGGATCTTGTTTGTCAAACATCCAACTAGTCAACTGGTAATTTCGACTAGTTCATCTGGAATCAAAGAATCAAATCATGACTCATAATGGCATAACAGTTCTTAGTTCGAGGATGTGAACCGCCCAGAGTAGTACATCCTGGTTGTCATCTATAGTAATTACAACATTCCGTGAATGCATCTTTTAATAAACGCAGTTGGCCTTTTTAGGCCATCACAGTGTATTTACTATTTTTACTATTCTCCATCTAGTTGATTTTACACATCCCTTCCTGTCTGCCAAACAGATGGAAGGCGTGAGTTTTAAGCCCAACAGATATTTATCATAAATGCATGATTTGATGGCAGAGTCTCCTTCTGTTTGCAGATTGAGTTTCTAAAGCAGATTCTCCTCTGAGGAAAACACATATTAAGATTTCCAACATGATGTCCAAGTGCGCAGTTCTTTGCTTCTGAAAACAATTTCTTTTAAGTGCTCTCTGGTTCCATTTATGATGCA
>NW_015761888.1:0-608 GCF_001515625.1 Sinocyclocheilus rhinocerous
TATTTCGATTAATTGCACAGCCCTAGCTGTGGCTCCTGAAGATACCTTGAGGTCTTATGAAGCTAAACAATCAGTCTGTGCAAGAAACTGAACAATATTTACAAAATTTTTACCTGTAAAGCAGATTCATATATTCATATCATCTAAAATATTTGTATATAATATATGGGTATGCATTCATGTTTGTTTCTTCATAATCAAATACAGATTTTGGCAGTGCACGTGAGGTTTTAATCATAAACAAGTACATTTCAAGGCAGATGTTTATGTAGTTAGATAAACACTAGTTTTGAGTGAATTGACTGTGTATATACCATGTTGCGGTCAATGAGTAAAGATTTTTCTATATGTTTATAATGCATCACGGTAGATGCTGTAAGTCAAGACGTGGAGTTTAGTGGTTTGCAGCTACCACATTAATATATGTGTGTCATATATTCAATAGATGTGCATCATGGTTATGTGTATTTTGGCTGTTTTCTAGTGGCTTCAAACATAACTCATCCAGTAAGAATTGAGTTTGAGCTGTCTGTTTTATAATGTTAGTTACAGAACATTAATCCTGTAAAGCCTGACATGAAATAATAGTCAGAAAAATCTAATTTTTT
>NW_015761889.1:0-608 GCF_001515625.1 Sinocyclocheilus rhinocerous
TCTAGGTAATTGATGCTGCGAGGACCATAGAAGAGGTGCACAACGATATTAAGCTTTTGAGTGAAGACATCATCAGTTTAGCCGAGAATCAGCCAGTTGGAGAGCTGTGGAGGTGAATGGATCACCGGCTCTGAGAGCTTTTACGTTTTTTTTATATGGAGGTATACAGAAAATACATAGTTATTGTATTTTAATTTTTTAATGATTTGATAAATAAATATTCATAAAATAAACTTGTGTACAGAGATTTGAAACATCAAGACAAAATCATTCTTGTATAATTACACAAGCCATCCTACCCAATCTGCAAATGCCTAACCGTGGTAATGGTAACCTTCATTGTCATTTACAATTTCATACAGGTCCATAATTTCACCGACTTTCATTGGTTAAGAGTAAATGCTAAATCAAATCTGATTAGCATGTCTCCTGACCAAAACCATAAAATGAGTTATGGCAAACCAGTGTTTTAAGTTAAGGGGGGTAAAAAAGGCACCATATCACTTAAATTAATCTGTAGTGTTAAGACTCAATATGGATGCACATAAATGCAACTAAGTACGTACATACTGATGATCCTGAGTGCCTGTGACCATGACACCTGACCT
>NW_015761890.1:0-607 GCF_001515625.1 Sinocyclocheilus rhinocerous
CAAAATAATGTTATTTTTAGCAACATCATATGACCCCTTTAACAGTACACGTGAACCTCCAGTGACTCGTCATGCTCTCTCAGTTCTGTGGACTGCTGTCCTCATTCATTCTGGGATGTCTGATGAACAAACCTCAAGTGGATTGGCCTTTGAGCAGCTGCATTCAGTTATCTAAAGAGAAAGAATTCAAATACGTGTGAAGACTATTTTGCAGACTGAGTCAGAGTTGCGTGCAGTTGGATTCAGGATGATTGTAATGTTTTGATTGGCTGAGAGATAAGATACCTTCCTCCTTCAACCAGACTCTATTGAAGAGCAATTCAACAGATGTCATTTATATTTGTTTGTACATTTCTTCACCAGAGGAAAAACACACTCCACATTTTATAAGTGTACTGTCCTGACCTGTTGAAATTTAGGACAAATTCTCCCAGGATAGACAGACTCATGTTGGGAAAGTTTTTCCTGCAATTTCTATTAAGCGTATACAGCTTGTTTATATGTGTGTTTTGGTGCACACACGCAGAGACGCAGACAGAAACTTGTTGTCAGCGCTGCCCCACGAATTTATCAATAAAATAGTTTCACAGCTGAAAAGCTACATGAC
>NW_015761891.1:0-608 GCF_001515625.1 Sinocyclocheilus rhinocerous
TCTTTAGGATTATCGCACATAATGACTAATCACTTATTTTCTGACAGATATCATTGAAATGATTATAATAATGAGTGATATTTTGCCAATTAGAAAATGTTACCAATCAAAAACACTCTGTGCCTGTCAATCAATTCAAGGGCAGGGGGGAGAGGGCTTTTGTCTGAAGTTAGCAAAATGGCTGAAATCAAATCATTAACAGCTCCTTTGACACAGTGCAAACAGAACTTTTTTTGCATTCTGATTTAATCTTAAAATATGCAAATTACGATAAGTAAATAATAATACTAATCTGCATTTATCAAAAGGGATGCAGATCCCACAGAAACCATCACAACATTTTTCAAAACATTCATTTTACAACTTATTTAGGAAAACATTTGCATATGAACATGCATTTTTTTCAAAAACCCATTTAAGAATTATGAGAATTATCTTTTAAGAAGCAATATTTAAAATTAGTGGTCTGTGCATGTAAAAATATATGGATTATCAGTATATTTCATAACAACATTACTAACTGTTTCTTAAATATAGGCTGCTAACCAATTCTAATGTAATTAATTTTTGTGACATTTTAGCTAATTCCATAATTTAGCTAATTAACT
>NW_015761892.1:0-606 GCF_001515625.1 Sinocyclocheilus rhinocerous
TTTAATAAATAAAAATGACTAAAAAAATAAAATGACTACATTCTTGTTTAAGTGTAACGTACACAATGGAATTCATGAGAATGAATTTTATTTTATTTTATTTTATTGTGTGTGTGTGTGTGTGTGTGTGTTAAAAACAGGATTTAGCACTTTTATGCATAACATGCACAATTTCCTAGTTTTGTTTTTGTTTTCTAAAGCAAACTTAGACAATATAATCCAGCTACGTCACATTCAAGCAAATTAAATACAGATTTGGAATGCAGAACACTGAGGAACTTTTCCGTGGCATGTTGAACGTTCTCTCCTCACGTGAAATACACAAAAACCAAGAAAAGCTCTGCATAAGCGCCACAAAGACCCATTTTCTGAACAATACAGGCACAAAAACACACTGATGTCCAAAAGCGCTGGTGTTTCTCTGTTACCGCAAACATGACGCAAAAACACTAAGGATTATCACGTCACAGATCTGGCATACGTCACATCTTTACATGTATTTGCCAAATAATATAAGCGTACTTACTGTATCACTTTGAAGCGTTCTCAACACTTTCCTTAGGTTTTTGACTTTCTCTCATGCGGATCTCTTGTCTTGGCTCCTTT
>NW_015761893.1:0-608 GCF_001515625.1 Sinocyclocheilus rhinocerous
ATCCATTTATTGTCATTCATCTCACATAATGCCCTGTCTTTTTCTCTCTTAGTTTCTCTCCCTCTCTCTTACTCTTTCTCTGGCAGTCAGGTTGAATTGTAATGTGTTGCATAATATTCCCAGGTCCTTGACTACATATTCTTTCGCCCCGGGAGAGGTTCACATTGTCACAGAATAAAATGCTGTCATTTCATACAGAAAATTGTATTTCTAGCTTACTGAACCTCCAGGGCTATGGAGAAAAAAGGAAGTGGTGAGAATATAGAACAAGGTGTTTGACAAGCGTGTGATACAAGAGTTTGTGCCCAGATTGATTATTGATATTTTGTAGCAGTGTCAATATAGTAAAATGATAATATAGTAAAATGATGCTCATTATAATGAATGTAATGTATGCAGTGTTGCATGTGCTTACTGAGGCTGCTTGCTGTATTCTGGTTGGATAATATTTGAAAGGCCATGATATCATCACCCCTCACATCCACACACATCTGTAGTTTGCTTCACTGACCCAGTGCACTGCTTCTGATGTGGACGTGGTACATTTGTAATCAGTATGAGTGCATATAGTTTACTCCTACTCTGTAATACTCCAAACATCACACAAT
>NW_015761894.1:0-608 GCF_001515625.1 Sinocyclocheilus rhinocerous
AAAGAGGCTGAACAAAGAGAGAAGGAAAGACATTCATTGCACAGGTAAGACAGATGAAGTGGACAGAAGAGATAAGAAACCTCTTGTTCTCTTTGTTTCTCTCTCTCCATCTTCCTTTCACCACTGACCTTATGCATTAACTCCTCTGCCTCTTTTTCTCAAGCTACCTAATTAAAACCTTTCTCTAGTGAATCTACCTTTTATTTCTGAACAGTTTCTCGCCCTCATCCTCAGTCCTGCTCCACTTATACCTTCCTTTCATGTTGTTTTTCATCTGCTTTCTTATTCACCTCCTTCAAACCTATCCCTTCATTCATCTTGTAATCTATCTTCATCTCTCCAAACTGACTTCCTTTGTTCCAGCGATGATGATAGGATTTTTCATGCTTTGCTACTTTTAGGCAAAAGCAGGTTGAGTTTGAGGGAAATTATAAGACATGCAGCACTGACCAAATGACTGTGTGTTGCCTGTCACGACTTTCGTACCTTCTCTAACGCAGTGGGATTTGTGACCTGCCAGCAATACCATAATCTACGATCAGCACCTGTGGAGCAGGAAAGCGTCAGAGACAATCTTGGACTAGTCACAGATGAACCTAATGTCCCGT
>NW_015761895.1:0-608 GCF_001515625.1 Sinocyclocheilus rhinocerous
TGAAGAATCTGTAATTTCACAAACTTTATTTATCTCCAAAGAAGTAGGAAAGAGATCTTTACTAAACTTTCACATTCATGCATTTAAAAGATGCTTTTATCAAAATTACAGATTCACACATTAGATTCAGATTGACTGTCTTTGCATGCATGTAAATGACTTGCTACCAGAAAGCAGATGACATTATATAATATTCCACATGCACAGACAGAGAGAAAGTCCAAAGTACTGTGCGTTTTGAAACTGCCCATCTGAGCATGGAAATTCTGTTGTCGGTCTCTCTCGTGCATATAACACCATACCCATTCTCTTGAGGGACCGGCCCACTCACACACACGCACACACCTCATCACCATGGAACACTGACCCAGAATTCCCGGTGCTCTTGATCAGATCAGCACGGTGCGAGCGCGATCCACAATGACACTCCGTAGAGATGCTAGAGGTGAAGGGAGAGAGAAAGAGCCTGGATGTTGTTCACATGCAAACCTCCCAGCGTGCCCTACATGAGGGGGTGTCATAAAAACAATGTGAATTAGAAATTAACTGTAAAACATAACGTACAAGTCTAAGTTTCTTAAATTGTACAGTAATAATTAATATTATGC
>NW_015761896.1:0-608 GCF_001515625.1 Sinocyclocheilus rhinocerous
TGATGTGCTGGTGCAGTGAATGTGGTTCAGCTCAGCCCATAATTGGAGGCTGGACTGAACTTTGGGTGTTCCAAAAGAGTAATGTCCAATTTGCAAAAGTCGTTAAGGCGAATGTTGTTTTGCCTGGTTCAAGCAATGACAAAAACTGGACAGCTCTGTGTTGTGTCTGTGTGAATGCTTGTGTCTGCATGTGTTGCGCTATCCAGCCTTCAATTGCGCCCTCATTACATCTTTAACTTGTTCTCACTGACATATTTGCTGCCTCCACGTGAACAACCACAAGCACAACTGTCATTTAAAACAATATTTCCTATCATTGTAAATGGGTTTCGAGAGATATTTTATCAGGGAATGATGTCTGCGCTGCAGTCTAATTTATTAAGGGGTGTAAAACTCAAGTCTGCCTCTTGCTATTATTGCAATCGTATTTCAGAGTCAGAAGCTCTTTTACACCCAACAGCTTAGAGCTGTAATGATTTCCTCCGCTCTCTCTCCCTTTCCCGCTTTGCATGCTGTGCCCTCTCAAACTTATGTTCTGTCTGTAACTTTGCAGCTCGGCGTTTTTAATGGTGTAGAACTCAGTCCCCCAAGCTTTAGCAGAGGAAATT
>NW_015761897.1:0-608 GCF_001515625.1 Sinocyclocheilus rhinocerous
TTGATATACAATAAATCTCCTCATTTTGCGATGCATTAAACATCTCTGTGCAAACAATGTATGCAACAGTGAGTTTTATGAATCAGCTCATTCATATGCAAATAGTCTTGTGCGTTTACAGGCGTTGATATGATAAAAAGGAGCCAGCGGCTAAAATCATTATCTCAATTCTTTCCGTCATGATTATTGTCTTAAAGGTTCATAAATAACTCATGTCTAAAGGTCCTTTCTCTCTAGAAACCCTTTCAGTTCAGCTGTTATTTTGAAGATCTGTGGCATCCATTGCTTTAATGATAGTGCAGAAAGAATAAAGGTGACAGACACATATAGGGCAATCTAAAAGATCCCTGCGTCTCGTTTTCTTTGTTGTGACTAATGCCGGAGAAAAAGATCTCTTCACTCTGAACATGTTTGGATTATGCAGCAAGCAAAGAAGAAAGACAAAAGAAATAAATCAAGCAAGTGAGAGGAACAGAGGATGAGCTGGAGGAGAACAGATCATGAAAGAGAGAGAAAGAGGGGGAGAGAGTATGTGAATCAACAGAGGTTGCACCTTATCTGCTGTAGACAGGGGCGGATTTAGTGAATTGGGGGCCCCAGGCAAAATA
>NW_015761898.1:0-608 GCF_001515625.1 Sinocyclocheilus rhinocerous
AGTATACTAATAGCACACTTGAATAAACTTCGTTTTCGTAAGGGTAGGCTAACCATATGGAGGCACTCTGAGGGTTAGGGGTTAAAATCACTATCTCTGTCTTTCATTGTGGAACGTTCTTGTCTGAAGGAGTCCAGCTTGACTCAGAGACAGTTAGACTAAAGTACGATTTCAACTGATGTAATGTCTGATTTCGGGAAATCTCAAGCATAAGCTTCAAGCTTCCAAATGTCACATTGAGAATTGTGGATTTAAAATCCCTTTTTAACCTGGAAATAAAAGGAAATTGGAACAAAGTTCTTGATTTCATGGAAATACAAGATGCACTTTGGATCATTCTCAAAGCACGATCCAAGCTTACATCTAAAACTTTTAAATGCTGTCTCTTGATGTTCTTTACTTCAAACACAATCAAAGTACATTTAATGGATGATAAACATTTAGTTGAATCTCTGGACAACACAGTAACAATGATCTTGATTTTTTGACTGTGTCAGCAAATAACATCTAATCAAACCAGAAGGTCGAAATAACTTTGTGAACAGGAATATTTGCCAGATGTTGGTTTATTTACTGTATGTTAAATGGAACCAGCACCACATACTGAC
>NW_015761899.1:0-608 GCF_001515625.1 Sinocyclocheilus rhinocerous
CCCTTAACTTTTTGTGACAATACATTCATTATTATATGTTTAAGCACTTTTTAACTGAATCAAATGTTATTTCGTTCAATAAAGCATGTAAAACATAAACTAAAGTTGCAAATAATGCCATTACCCACAATCCTCCTCGGTGTCAGCCTTCCTGTTCGTGGTGAGCAGGCTATATTTGTCATGTGTGTGTTAAACCAAGTACGTCAAGGTTAATACAGCTCCGTTTGAAAAGTGTAATACATATTAGTATATCTGAATTGTAGAGGAAACCGCATATAAATGTGTTATGCATGTAGTGGTGGTTCAGATAACTATGTCCTGTCATGCAACTCGACTTCAAGCATAGTTCCCGGATGGAAATCAGCCTGCAGTTGCATATTTCAACCACTAGGTGTTTAGTCTACTGTATAAATTAATTATATAGAGAAGAGTCGGGGAGGTTGGCCAAATTTAGAATAGCACACATTCGTACTACTACTACGGTTTCTAGCATATGACAGAAGCAGTAAGAATATGCTAGTAGTCAAATAATACTTACGGGATTCCCAATGCCATTTAGGATATAAAAGGTGTGTGTGTGTGAGTGTGTGTGTGTGTGTACATATATA
>NW_015761900.1:0-607 GCF_001515625.1 Sinocyclocheilus rhinocerous
ACACACACACACACACAAACTGGGCTTGATTCGGATGTTCTGAAGGTATGTAAAAAAAAAAATGTCACACTCATGACCCCACATTGAAAATTAATGGGAAATGCGATAGAATACAAGTTTTTTTTTTTCATTTCTCAAATAAAATCAGTAAATCTGGCATAAATCTGAACATTTCCACACAGAAATGAAGGCCTGGTACAAGAGCACAAATGCAATGTAGAACGGACATGCTCACTCACACACACACACACACACACACATACACATATACAGGTGTGGCTGCAGCAGAGAACTTTTATAGAATTTAGCAGAACACAGAACACATGTGAGTGAGACCTAATGCACGCACATGCACACACACATTATTATTATTTATTTATTTATTTACATTTCGTTCATTAAAATAAATAATATGCAACTACAGACTGACTCCAAGTCTTGTCTTTTAGGTGTGTCTTAAATTTCTATGCCATTTTGTAAAAACAGACTCTTCAAAACACATCAAAAACTACAAAAAAAGACAAACATTTGAAAGAATATTTTATTTTTTTAATATGTATTTTATAATCTTTATATATATATACTATACTGTATATGTATATATATA
>NW_015761901.1:0-608 GCF_001515625.1 Sinocyclocheilus rhinocerous
AGGGAACGGATCGACCGGGTAATGCCGCTGGTTCGAGAACACCTGGTCACCGCCCAGCGTGCCCAGCAGCATCTGTATGACCGGCCCGCCCAAGCTCGGGAATTCCATCCGGGGGACCGCGTGACGGTGTTGGTCCCCACCGCAGCCTCTAAGTTCTTGGCCACCTGGCAAGGTCCCTACACCATCGTGGAACGGGTGGGACCGGTCACATATCGGGTTCGGCAGCCGGGCCGGAGGAGAGCCGAACAGATTTACCATGTCAACCTCCTCAAGAAGTGGACGGGCCGGCCCGAACAACTGGCCGCCCTGGCCCAGTCGCAGGCCCCGGTTGTCGACATAGACCCGCAGCTGTCGGGGACCCAGAAGACGGACCTCGAGGCCCTGGTCGGTCAGTTCAGAGATGTGTTCAGGGAGACCCCGGGGAGAACAACGGTCGTGGAACACGAGGTCCGCACCCCGCCGGGAGTCGTGGTGCGGCAGCGGCCCTACCGGATACCAGAAGCTCGCCGGCCGGCGATAGAGGAGGAGATAAAGAAGATGCTTCAACTCGGGGTCATTGAACCCTCCCGTAGCCCCTGGGCCAGCCCGATTGTCCTGGTACCAAAGCC
>NW_015761902.1:0-608 GCF_001515625.1 Sinocyclocheilus rhinocerous
TGTATGGAGTGAACCAGGCTCAGGTTCAGAGGTACCTCAGTTCTCATACAGAGAAAGAAGCCATCATGTAAGTGCTCCTTTTACTCATGTACAGATCCCTAAGGCTCTCAGATGAACGTATGTGTCACAAAACATCATGTGTTCTCGTGCAGGTCCTGCTGTATGGTGTTTCCCTGTCTTCAGGTGGCTTTAATGCTCAGTTGTCTGATGGGGCTGGTCATGTACGCCTGCTACGGTAATAACAGCCCTCTAGAACAGCATGTCACGTCCAAAGACCAGGTTAGTAGCAACAACAGTCGTGTGACTGCATATATCATTCTATAATTTGGGGCTTCCTGATATAAATAGTGAATTTATATGATGTGTTTTGACTTTACAGATGGTGCTGTACTTCGTCATGGACATGTTACAAAACTTCAGCATGTAACAGAATGATGATTGAAGCGATCGTATTTCACAGATCATATTTCAGTAAAAGATTTTTTTTTGCATACATTCTATTCTTCTATTTTTATCTTTTACTCCGTCTGTTCTTCCTTTTTTCTTTTCAGTATATAGATATATATACGTGTTACAGTAATTATAACAGTAATATATATATATATATA
>NW_015761903.1:0-608 GCF_001515625.1 Sinocyclocheilus rhinocerous
TTTTTAAAGTTTTTTGTAACTTTGTTGTGCATTTGTCTCATTTTTAGTACTTTTTGTTTATTTTTATATATATGTCTATTTGGTTTTTATTTATTTTATTTTAGTTTTAGTTATTTGAGTACATCAATTTAAATGCAATATAATGAGAAATGTTACTCTGGCAAGTTCAACTAGATAAAATATAAAGTTTTTTTTTATATTTTATTTTGTTTCATTTAACGTTTTATTTCAAGTAATTTATTTAACTATAAACTAAAGTACAATAGGGAGTAAGACTGAGGAAATAACACTGTAAAGGTCTTATGTCTCTAATCTCTTATGTCAGGTCTTAAGGTTTCTAAGTTTTTAGGAATAAGAAGTTTTATTTTATTTTATAATTTATTGTAGGCTAATGGAATTATGTAGATAAATGCACCATATAACTGCAAAGTCATTTTCCTATTATATTTTATTTATATAAATAATATAATCATATAATATTGGATATTGTTAACAATCATATATGTCACTTTTTCCATTTAAAATAACAGAATTAATTGTTTGGAATTTGAGAGACTTTATAAAGCAGCATTAAAGGGTTAGTTCACCCAAAAATGAAAATTAGCCCA
>NW_015761904.1:0-609 GCF_001515625.1 Sinocyclocheilus rhinocerous
AAAAAAAAAAAGGCAGAAAATAGCACATTTAACCCTTTAGTGTCTAATGGCAGAATACCAACAGGAGTACATAAACAGCTAGCTTAATGTAAAAGTTGTGCACCCCAGTTTGTTAGTAGAAGTCAGAAAGTCATTCAAGTAAAGTTGACTCCACTCAGAAACACTCCGAAGCATCTTCAAGTATGGCTATTCTCATCACTCACTAAGTTTTAACCACTCCTTTCTCTTGCTTCATACACAACCTGCTACTCAAGCTGGATCCTGTACACTGAAATTTAACATTTAATTTAAACTACAACATTGGAAGCTCCTTTCATAACTAGTGAGAACATCAAAGTGATTTCTAAGAGAGAACAAAAAGCTGTAAACTTTGCTGTTGTATTCCAAAAAAATTAATTAATTAATTCAAAAACTTGGGTGAGCTGAATACCAACAAGACAAAGATTTTAGGGGCAAAATCATTGATTATTAAATGTGTGGAGTGATGGTAACAAACATGTAAAATAAACTTTGTACATAACATGGACTTCTGCAATGCAAGCCTGTGGTACATACAATGTGGCATAAGTTACAATAATCTACCTATTTTGAATGTACAGTTTTTTTTTT
>NW_015761905.1:0-609 GCF_001515625.1 Sinocyclocheilus rhinocerous
GAAAAAACCCTCACTAAAAACCAGAGAGGTGAAAGCTGTGGTTTTACTGTGTTTACTGAGTTGAAAATAATGGTGGCCATGTGCTATTATTTTTCCTTTTGCCGAAACATTAAAAAAAATGCTCTCGTCTTCTCTCTCACAATGACGATTCTGAAGCATCTTTTGTCTGGACAGGTTTTGTGTTTTTGTTTTCGTTAGCGAGATGTGAAAAGAGGCATGCTTTTGCTTTTCACTGTGTGCTTTATGTGTTCAGTCATGTTTATTATTTGCTTTGATTCGTGTGGATGCTCACTGTGCTGTATTGTTTGCCGGCAGCTTTGGAATCAGTCAATAAATACGAAAAAAAGTATCCCACAATGCCCCCTGACGGGCCATTGCCCCTCCTGGGAGATGGAACGCCTTTGGTTTTCCTTTCTTTCCTTCTTTTTCCTTGTATTTTGATTGCTTTTATTTATATTTATATATATATGTTGTATTTAGTTTGCATTTGTTGATTTTAGTCAGTCTCTCTTGTTTGTTTTATATTTTGTTTGTTCTGTTGTTGTTAATTTGTTCTTTATTTCTGTTTTATTCATTCTTTAGTTCTTTTGTTTGATCTTGTTGAGTTGT
>NW_015761906.1:0-609 GCF_001515625.1 Sinocyclocheilus rhinocerous
AAACAAACAAAAAATCTCAGCAATAAATGAAAGAAAGTAAAGTGTATTTCCTTTTAACCTTATAATGACAATTACATCAACATTACAAATAGAATATGTTCACTACGTTAATTTAAACTGAACAAGTTTTGGGAAATGCCAAAAAAAGAAAAAGAAAATCGTATCCAACCAAAAATACATTTCCCAGAAACCTGCGGCATGTGATGACGGCACCGAGGGGCGGGGCTTGTTGTCGTAGCGGCTCTTGCGTTAGTAGAGTAAAATGTGTTTGACAGGAATCTGAACGACAGGAGGGGGCGGCGGCACACGAGTGGAAAACCGCACCTTCAAGAGATCGCCATCACTTTTTTTCCTCCTCGCGTGCAGTCCGTTAACAGCGGGTAGGCGAATGCGGTGAATTATTTGAAGGCTCAGCAACAGGGCACATAGAGTACAGGATGCCTCTGAGTGTATCAACCCCGCGCGCGGGGAGCTCCCGCGACTAACGCCGCGCAAAGTATCCAAAAAGGAGAATGCGAATGGTTAGAGAGGACAGGATTCAATTAACTTGGAAACGATGTAGCTTCACCGCCGCATTGCATATAGCTCGGGGAAACAGGTTAGAAAGTA
>NW_015761907.1:0-609 GCF_001515625.1 Sinocyclocheilus rhinocerous
AAATAAGGACAGATAAAAAATATTACAATGATATATAAAAAATAACAGTAAAATGTATAAAGACTATGATAATATATAATAATGAAGATACTAAGTAAGAAAATAAATAAAAATATAGATAATATCAATCATCAAAGTTAAATAATTAAAACGATAATGCTACATAAAAATGATAACAATAATAATTAAAAAATTAAATATGATAAATAAAAAATGATAAGGATGAATAAGACATCAAAAATAATGATAATGTTAAAGATAATGATAGATAAAAGTAACACTAATAAATATTTTTTTAAACGGTAAACAAATGATAAAAATAATATAAGACGAGGATAAAAAAATGCTAAAATAGCAATAATGATAAATAAAAAACACAAAAATGATGAAGACAATAAATAACAATAAAGATATGATGCATTGAAAAGTAAGCATAATAACAAACGATAAATAATAAAACATAAAGATATCTTTAAGATATACTGCGCAGGCCTGGTCTGAACTCATGCAGAACAAAGATCTGGTGTATTATGTTTGTGGGAAGCCAAACTGTCCTTGGAACAGTAACACAGTATCCACACCGGACACAGCGCCACATCAAAACCAAGT
>NW_015761908.1:0-609 GCF_001515625.1 Sinocyclocheilus rhinocerous
ATTATCTTAGAGAGTACCACTGTGACCCGCTCGAGGTGAAAACTAGATCTTAGACTGATAGCAAGTCTTTGAATTTATAAATGAAGTCTAAGGGAAGTTAAGACAGGGAAGTTTGATGTCGTGACTTGAAATCAGTGAAAGTGAGGTAGGACGTATTCAAAGGTAAATATATTTTGCTGGTCCTAGAACAACGTTCTGATAAACACAGTCCTAACCTGGTTGGAATACACAACACAACTGATTTCTGAACAGATTTTAAAACAGTAGGCATCATACACTTGCCCTCGTTGTAATAGTCACATCCATCATTCACTAAACGACTGAGAATCATACACTACCATACTTTAAAGTTGTTCCGATCACAACAAACTCGCGCAGAAATGTGCGCCTAGGAGACGTCATAATTGAAAACAATGTACATTGTAAAATCGGCTTAAAATATCAAACATGTTTGATATCCTCCAACTGGATGGAATCATAGTTTGAAGCTAAGAATCTGAGTTTGTGGTTATACACTATGCAACTTTTTTTTAACAAAATCTGTCAACTCAAATCTGCAGACTAGCTCTGACTTTCGGCAACTAGTGTCAACTTCTCCAGACTGTAAAT
>NW_015761909.1:0-609 GCF_001515625.1 Sinocyclocheilus rhinocerous
GTAATGAATATATTTTATTCAGTAGTGAAAAGTATTAATAGAAAAGTTGAATTTAATTAAAACACACCACTTCACCCAGTATTTGGTGTTATATTTTTTTATTTGGCAGATATAAAACGGGTCAAAAATTAGCACTTGTCAAGTGCCAAGTGATAGTCTAAAACTTAGCTGAAAGTTTCACCTAAAATTAACTACAACAAGATAATTAAAAATATGCATCACATTATTATTGCTTCGTTCTGCTTTCTAAAGACTGGTTGGAAATCACAATCGCTTTATTCTATTCACAGACATATTTTATCTTGTTTATCTTTATCTAGATCTATCTAAGAGTACTCTAATTGTGGGTAGTAAAAATAGGTTCAAATTAATACTTTTTAAAGACAGAACTTGCCACATATTTATGATATGTTTGGCATTATTAATGGCTTTTTATACATACAAATACAGAGTTGTCTAACCTTTATATTTTTGACAAGGACTCCATTTGCCAAAACAATTTTTTTTTATATATAAATATTCATCACATTAAGCCACCAAAACAAATATACTATAAGCAAAATAACAATGTTATCATGATTGTGTGAAAAAAAAAAGAAAAATTCACAA
>NW_015761910.1:0-609 GCF_001515625.1 Sinocyclocheilus rhinocerous
AATTTAACCCCATCACACGTTTGTGACTCGTTGTATTTACGCCATTTTGAGCAGCAGGTGTCGTCAGCCTGCGGTGATTCGAGCGATTCGAAACAGTGAATCATTTGGCGAAGCAATTGATTCAATTGACTCGGAGTTCTGAAAAACTCCGTTTCTCTCATAACTACTTGCCAGTGACCGAATTTGTGTGCATTATAAACTGTTTCACGAAATAGGGAGCGAAAATGAGACGCACCATTTCTGTTACTCAAGTAATACTCGCTTTATTCACCAAAAACGTTAAGAGATATGATATAATTCATTACAATGCTTTATTCAATATTAAATAATTCATTTGCATCGCTTGTAATATCTATAACATTTATTAAACGGTTTGCATGGATTTAAATCGCTTAAATGGTTAAGAATACAAACCTTTCCTCAGCCTAATCACCAAAGATGTAGGAGCGTGGCGCAGTCTTATGACGTCATATCACCAGACCAAATAAAAGTCCTATTCACGCTCTGTTGCCTAAAATCACAAAAGGTCACAAGAAATAAAATCCTCTGACCTAATTTACACTTGCATCCAAATTTAAATACAGTTTGTCCAGTGATGTGCTAAAAAAA
>NW_015761911.1:0-609 GCF_001515625.1 Sinocyclocheilus rhinocerous
AAAAAAATGCTCAAAACTAGGTCAGCGTGTGTGTGTGTGTGTGTGTGTGGAATGCATGACTAAAAGTGCTGATAAACCACAATATCTCAAGGCCAGTGGCATTACATTGTTAAATGATTAAAAAAATTAATTTATTAAAAAAAAAAAAGAGAGAGAGAAGAACCTTGGACACCCAGCACACACACACTCTCTGCATTCCAGGGACACAGAGTGCTGTTGTATGGGCGAGTGTGCTGGTCATGTGTCTTTAAGTCATGAGACAGCCAGAGCAATGACAGCAACAACTGAAGGGGTTAGAGAACCTTGTTTACCACAGAGACCCAGAGCAAGACGTAAATGAAACGTGGTAAATGAATGAAGATTTTCCAGTAACATCTTTACAAACCCCTTGTGACCCATTATGGGTCATTTAAGCCCAGAGAGACTGAGAACACAAGCTAAACAAAAGTTCTTCAGAAAGTTTTCCTATCACGTCCTTATGAAATTCTTGCGAATGATGCATTGTGGGTAATTTCCACCCAGTGAGATTCTTCAAAATGTTTTTGTCATCTGGATGGAGCATTATGGGGGATTTCAACCTAGTAAATACAAAAATATAAAGTAAGTAAA
>NW_015761912.1:0-609 GCF_001515625.1 Sinocyclocheilus rhinocerous
CTAATTTACAGTTTGGGTTAATTGTTATCCATCTGCCGATTATGCAAATACAGCCGTGTTTGTCAGTGATTTATGGAGAAGGAATAAGTGATAACCTCAGGAAGTTCATGTGTTCAGGAGTTCATCTGTTTCTTGACAACATGAAGTAGATCAGTAGCTTTTTCTTTTGAGCTCATTCATAGAGCATCACTTGTTTGCCGAGGTCTTTTTTGCCTAATTTAATGTAATTAATATTCTCTGTCTGTAATGCATTCAAAATACAAATATTAATTTTTAAAAAGTACACACTTATTATACTGACTATGTAATTGTCTGCACATAACTATTTTACAAATATATGCACTATAGGATTTGGACATAAATCTGAAGTTTTGCAAGTCAGCGATTCATCGATTTAATGTAAAATTACTTTAAAATTTTAAAATAAATTAAAGTTTTTGAGTTTCTAACCACATTAAATTCCACATTAATGCAGATATTGGATGCTTTAGTTAAAGCATTTGATTTTTGGCCATGCAAAGTTGCTACACATTCAATGCTTATCTCTAAAAAGCCGTGATTGTTGTAATATACAGTGCTATGATGTTATAAAGTCGGTGTTCTCTCTCG
>NW_015761913.1:0-609 GCF_001515625.1 Sinocyclocheilus rhinocerous
CCAGAGTTAAAGGAGTAAGAGCGCCAGTTCAACTTGCGATCAGAAGCACAGAGAAACTAATGAAAACAGAAGAAGTGTGTAATTCAATGAGAGACAAGGATCAGACACACACGACACTAGACAAACCAAATCAATGCATGCTTTCTTCTTAAACTATCTTATCCATAAGGAAACATTGAAATATTCCTCAATGGCATTGATTGCTTATAGAAATCTTCTGAATCAATTTAGATGTAATGCAACAAAAACATGTAATGCAATAGTGCACTGAGCTATAGTGCAAAAAACAATAGTAAGTGTTCAAATTACTGTATATCTGAACAATTGTAGATTGTAGAAAAAAACAGCTGAACAAAAATGACATATTCCAGATTTGCTAAACAGGGCAAATTGCAATCTACCTAGAGCAGTGCAAATGTGTCTGCTTTAAGACATGCCTTTTTTTGGGCATTAAATAATGGTGCAAATACCAGTAAATTGACTAGCTCTCCTCCCATAAATTTTGCGTCATAAAGGGGAACTCCTATAAATGCATATGCAATATGGTCAGCTGCAAAAATAACCTGACCTGGTAAGGACTCTAGCCACTGCATTTTGGACTACCTGTAG
>NW_015761914.1:0-609 GCF_001515625.1 Sinocyclocheilus rhinocerous
AAAAGGTGCTTGATATGAACTGGGCTTTCCTTCCACCTCAGCCTCAGCCAGATTTCCCTACTGCAGCCACATTGGCCTGGTTTTGCCTGCCGTTCAGCCCAAGGTGTTCAGAGGAGATAATGCAGGAGGCAATATGTCATGCTTGTAAATTTAAGCACTATGGAAATACTACTCATTTAGGGTGATGAAAGGTACAGATTTTGTATGCACTCACAGCTGACTTACACCCGTATTCAGAGGACAGTGACTGTGACCCTCAATATCAAAAATATTTTATTGTAATAGTCAGTGTTGGGGTACATATTTTGAAACTATAGGGTGTTACTATAGAAGCCAGTTACTTAATCAAAGCTGACTGTTGCGACTTGCAACTTTCCCGAAATAAAATATCCACTTTTTTCATATTTTGTGTATATAATATTTGTAACAGTTTACAAGCTAATTTACAATAACTACAAAAAAAAATGATGAGCAGTAACATTTGATATAATTTTACAAAATAAATTTTAAAAAGCGATACATATTAGAAAATTATTCTGTATTCTTTTTGTATTGACACAAAACTGTGTATTTACAGTACAAGTTATTTTACATTATTTATTTTATATA
>NW_015761915.1:0-609 GCF_001515625.1 Sinocyclocheilus rhinocerous
AATGAACAGACTTCACTGGAAGAGGCTCTGAGAATAGCATCATCATTACAGGGAAGTGAAACAGCAGAACTGGCCAATTAACTACCTTCACCTCCTGATGAAGTATGACTAGTGATTACACGAGCAAATTATGAACTTTTGCAATTACCCTTTCGCCACAATTGTACAGAGGTTAAGCTGTGCACTATGATAGCATTTCTAACAGATTTCGTTCATAATGATATAGATATCTAAAAGGCAGAAACCTGTTTGCAATTTTTAAATAAAAAGAGATGAACGGGATGTTTGGTGTGTCGTGATGCTTTCACAATGTTTTCGATTGCTTTGAAGCACAAGAAGCTCAGGTCAAGGTCAGATCAAGTGCTGCTGACAATAAAGCAACATGCCAAATACAAATAATACATTTTTTAGTTCAATTTTTGCGTTTTCACTAGTGGTCTCGGATGATTGGATATGTATAGGCTACATTAATTTTTAGTCAAAAAGAAAATATTTTTGGCAAAAATAGTTGAAACAGCAGTCAAGTTGAGAAATAACAATATGCATACACCATGAATGTTTATTATGAGGATCTGTTTATAATGTCAAGTTGAAATAGATCAAAGAAAA
>NW_015761916.1:0-609 GCF_001515625.1 Sinocyclocheilus rhinocerous
AAGTTCTAATTCCATATGCTCGATTTAGCGCATAGGTAGCGCGATGCTACCGCTAAACCTTGGGTTTTCACCGTCTGTGCAATCTCTGGCCCGTGTCAGTCCCTCACTAGGGCTGGCCGTCTTCCAGCTGACCGCTAAATACAGGCTAGGCCTGCCGCAGAACGGCTGTGGAGGTTTTCTCTCACCTCTTCTCCCGTCACAACTGTTAAACGCACATTCATCAGGGCTGCGACTAAACTGAGAAATCATGGATGGGTTTGTAATGACGAATTTCTACATTTCTATTTGTTTTGGTTTATTTAAGTCACACTTTGTGAAGTAAATTTTTTACATAACTATCTTTATTCACAAGATGTTTTTGCGGTCGTCTAATGATTGTAGTTGGTTTAGAAACAGCAGGAATCTCACAAAAACATGTCAGGCTATGGATACAGTTGGATGACCTCCAGGGAGAATAAGGTTCTTTGAAGAACCAGCCCCATGCGCTCATATGATCCCAATAGTGCAGTGATGTGACCGCAACCTTCGTAAAACATACCAGATCTTGAAACCAAGAGCATATGAGAGTCACTAGTGGAATCTTCTACACCAGTGATTCTCAACTGGTGG
>NW_015761917.1:0-609 GCF_001515625.1 Sinocyclocheilus rhinocerous
TTCCCTCTGTTTGTGGTCGTTACATGCTTGTTTTAATTTTATTTTTATTCATCAACGTGATTGGATAGGGAGAGAGTAATCGATCTCGTGACTCTCGTCAAATCAGATTGTGCATAGAAAACTTTAACTGCTGATAATCATTCTAAATGATGAATTCTTAAAGCATTGATTCAGTTGAGTTATCAGCATCTTCCTCTAATATGTTAAGGTAAATTCCGGATTTCTGCTTACTAAATGATCTGTGTATGCTAGCCTATCTACAGGGCCTGATATTTGGCGTGAGGTTGCTGGTATTGCGTACAATGTTAATAACTCGGTGTTATTAATAACTAAGTGTCACGTTCATAATGCGGTAAATTCCACTCCCATTTACTTCAGTATATAGAGAGACGTGTGATCTGCACTGCCGTGTCTCTCCTCGCGTGTGTCCTGCAGCAGTCACTTGGAGAAGTCGGCAGCTCGTTAACTGCTGATAAGTTTGAGCACGCAATGCAGGCTGTGCAAAGTGTGTTGGGAACACTCTAAAACGCTTGGAAATGTGAAAAAAAGCTTACCGTCACTTATTGTACTGAAATTGGAGGACCAGATTCAGTATGCACCTTATTGATG
>NW_015761918.1:0-604 GCF_001515625.1 Sinocyclocheilus rhinocerous
ACACACACACAAACACACACACACACACACACACACACACAGACAATAACCTCTGATACCCTGTGGCCCAGCTTTAAACCTCACATTTAAATGTGTGTGTGTGTGAGAGAGAGAGTGTGTGTGTGTTTACTGGACGAGAGAAGAAGCCCTCATCATCACGGCTCACTGGCTCCCAATACTACCAGCATTTTCTTTAACAGAGCCAAAGTGAATAGATACAATTTCAGCCAGTGTAGAGAATGGCACAGCCAAGACAAAAGAGACAAGATCCTGCAATCTGGAGGTCGCTGACACTGTCCGAACCGTAATTACTACACTTCCCAAAACACTAGCACCAGCAGCTCTACCCCTACACTCACTCTTCAAATGCCAACCTAAGCATATTAGCAAGAACAAGTGTCAACAATGTGGCTATACTGTGAATATATGGTTCAGACTAGTCTACACGCGTGGAGATTGCTTTATAAAGGACATGTGTACTCATCAACTGGGCCCTAGGTGAGAGAAAGAAAGACAACAGGAGAAAGCAAGAGCGAGAGGGAGATGTCCATTTCAGTTGTATGCTTTGGATGAAAGAGGGTACTAAAGTAAAATTGACACTCTC
>NW_015761919.1:0-609 GCF_001515625.1 Sinocyclocheilus rhinocerous
AGTACTGGTCTTTTTGGATGACCTGATAATATTCTCTGACAATCTAGAGGAGCATGAGAGACACCTGTTGAACGTTCTATCTCGCCTCAAAGGGTACGGACTGAAACTGTCTCTGGAGAAATGTAAATTCTGTCAAACCTCCATTCACTATCTAGGACATATTGTGTCAGAGCGGGGAGTGGAGACTGACCCCGAAAAGATACAAGCCTTAAAAACCTTGCAGAGTCCCAAGAACCTTAAAGAACTGAGAACATTTTTGGGCTTCTCTGGCTACTATCGCCGGTTTATTAAGGATTATTCAAGGGTCGTGAAGCCGATCAATGACCTTACCTCAGGTTATCCACCATTAAGGAAAGGTGGTAAAAAGACAGACAACAAGGGTCCATTCTACCATCCTAAGGAGCCCTTTGGGGACTGTTGGACTCCTCTTTGTGAAGAAGCTTTTCAGTCCATTATCGAAAAAGTTAACCACCGCACCAGTCCTGGGTTTTGCAGACCCCAAACTCCCCTATTTCCTCCACATGGATGCCAGCACTAAGGGTTTGGGGGCTGCACTGTATCAGAAGCAAGGTGGGCAAATGCGTGCTATTGCATTTGCGAGTAGAGGGC
>NW_015761920.1:0-609 GCF_001515625.1 Sinocyclocheilus rhinocerous
AGAGCCTACGGTGAGCCCAAAGCTGTGGGCCTCGCCTGGGCAAGCTCGCACTGGGCCTGTTTAGGTTTGGTGTGGGCCCGCAAAAAGCCAGCATGGACGCCCCACAAGGACATGTTTGCAGGGCTGGCAAGTTAATTATTAAAAGCCTGTTTGTTGGCTGCAAACAAACAGTTCCAAAAGAAGCCTCTTTGCACGTGAATTTACAGGATCAAAGCAGTCTGAAACAGTGGAGCTACAGAGATGTTTCCTTAAAAAATACAATAACATTTTTTTAGAGTTCCAAAACTGTTGTACAGCATTATCAACGGTAAGCTATACCTGTTTATTTTTTAGATTTATTTCTCAAATATGTCAATGTGGTGGGCTATCAAGTAGCTATCTCTATATAATAAAATAACTGCATCAACAGCTTCCTTCAAGACTGATTCCTAACAAAAGTACATTTAACAAACAATCCAAGTTTAACAGCAGCCTTTATTTGTAGTCAGACACTGACACCATGTGGCTGATCTCTCATATGATCGTGTGTTTGGGTGGAGCAGCAGATGAATTATCATAGACAAACATACAACACATAACCAGTGAGCGCTGTATGACACACACACACAC
>NW_015761921.1:0-609 GCF_001515625.1 Sinocyclocheilus rhinocerous
ACCTGTATTTATACCCTTTGGTCTGTGTCTTTGGTTGCTGCAGTATTGCGTTCTGTTTCCTTGTGCCTTCCGTTACTCTGCGTTTATGGATTCTATGCTTTTGGATGACCTTTTGTCAGTGTTTTTGCCTGTTGCTCTGTTTTTTGGATCATTGTCTGGAACTACAATAAAGCTGCTATTGGATCTTCAATATTGCATTCTGTGACAGAATACTTCAGCCACCATCTCAGATCCAGCAGCTAGTCTTCACTGACCTCTGAATCATGGACATTTGGGTTCTTCCTCCGGCTTCTAAGAAGGAGCAGAAGGCTTGGCTCCAGATGTTGCCGGCTCTTTGTCAACAGGGGATGGTAGTAGAAGGTCTTGCACAGAGTTTTTGGACTTTGGCCGTAGGACTGGAACTTTGTAATTCCGAGCTCAACAAGATTTTAAATGAATGCTTGGATTACCCCTTTCCTCTGTGTGAGATGGAGAGACTGAAGACTCTTGACTTTTGGGGTTTTATTGACTATCTCTGTTACCACAGTTTAGTGGTTCCATCCGGTCAGTCTGTGCCTATTGCAGTGCCCCTGGAGAGTCTCAAGTCAGATTTAACTTCCCCAGAGAATA
>NW_015761922.1:0-609 GCF_001515625.1 Sinocyclocheilus rhinocerous
ACACAATACTAGTCAAAGATTAACTTCCTATTTAATCATCCTTCCCGTTTCTTATATATATTAAATTGTTCACATGCTAGATCATGCTCAGGGAGAAAGCCCTAACTGCAACCAACAAAACTAAGCAATGACCGAATGTGGATAGAGCACATGCTCTCTATACATGTTGGAGCTGTAGTGTTTATGCACATGATCAGTCACTTTTTCTTTCACTACCAGTCCAAAAATAAAAATAAAAAATGTACAATTTCTTCTGTAATTTCAAAGTCCCTATAAAGGCAAGTCAGTCATTTGGTGGCCATCTTGGCATCACATCTGCACCGTCGTTCTATGTAGGCAACAGTCATAGAAGTACAGGCAGCTACATGAATGAATGCATGCATGAATGAATGAAATGGCGAATTAAATACAAAATAAATAAATACACACACAGGTATTCCTGTTTTTATACTGCACAAACTGTATTTTCTATCCCCTTACTCTAACCCTACCTATCACACAACAGTTTCTGCATTTTTAGATTTAAAAAAAAAAAACTTCATTCTCTATGATTTATAAGCGGTTTCTGTGAGGACCACTATCGTCAAAGATGATTGACAATTAGCATAC
>NW_015761923.1:0-609 GCF_001515625.1 Sinocyclocheilus rhinocerous
CCTCACTCACAGTTACGTGATTTTGACCCTGCAGGCTTAAAAGAACAAGATGGATGTTACAACGTGTAGAAAGCAACTCCATAAAGCAGCAACAGGAATCTACAGGGGGCAGACAGAAAGAATGAAGCTTGATCCATTCATTTTAATATTTCAGTCTGTGGTAAACATTAAAAAACTGATCGTTCCGGTCCAGATCTTTGCTAAGCTGAAGTTGCAGGTCAGAGTTTACTAAACTTGAACTTTGTAACACAAAAAAAGACGAAAGTGCTTCCAGCATAAGTATCATGCTTGAATTTTGCTTTTAATGAAAGGCGTTTCCTTAATATTTGTTTTAATATTACATATTTGTTTAACAATAATAATAATAATATAGAGTTGTGTAATAAACAAATAAGACATATTTTAATATTTATTTGTATAATAACTTGCAATAATAATAATAGATATTATTAACATTTGAAAAATATGTATTAATATTGTTAATATAATCTATTTAGTATTTAGAATTAATATTATATAAAATATATATTTATTTTAATCAGCTATATATTTACACTCAAA
Organism: Sinocyclocheilus rhinocerous; assembly: GCF_001515625.1. Classification (NCBI taxonomy): domain Eukaryota; kingdom Metazoa; phylum Chordata; class Actinopteri; order Cypriniformes; family Cyprinidae; genus Sinocyclocheilus; species Sinocyclocheilus rhinocerous. Next base: position 562 of record NW_015761923.1, read on the forward strand.
GACAAGCTACAAAGAAAGAAAGAAAGAAAGAAAGAAAAGATGGGTATA
>NW_015761924.1:0-608 GCF_001515625.1 Sinocyclocheilus rhinocerous
TATCTTTATGGTAATTTTTGGATTTGATAGTTCAGTATCCACTGGTCACTTTCATTGTCTGGAAAAGAGCAGCATCTAAAACTCCTTTGTGTTCCTGTTGTGCAGAAAGTTTTCCAGGATGACATGAAATTGAGTAAATGATGACAAAATATTCATTTCCTACCCACAATCCTTTTCATTCAGATACATAAGAACTCCACACACAAGTGCACACTCAGTCAGTCTAAAGTAATGGACACAATGATGAATACTGTCTTTAGTCTCAGTAATATTCCGTCCTAATGACCTCCACTGTCTTATTTCATCAGTTCGGCTCATATATATCGGTTCAAACTCTGCGCTGGAACAGAAGAGCAGCAGTAAAGGTGAAGTTCATTTATCTTGTGTTATAAGACAATATCAAACGCTGCAGTCAGAAGGACTCTATCAGAAGTGATTGGATCACAGTGGCCTGATCTCTCACATATTATTCTGACCCTCCATTGGTCCATCAGGAATCTATCTATCTATCTATCTGTCTGTCTGTCATCATTCCATCTATCTGTCTGTCTATCATCCATCTTTGTCTGTCTATCATCATTCCATCCATCTATCTGTCTGTCTATCAT
>NW_015761925.1:0-609 GCF_001515625.1 Sinocyclocheilus rhinocerous
ATCTGAGATAGAGTGAGGAACTTGTACGAAAAAGTGAAGGGGGCCAATTTGTAAACATTAAAATGCTCATAATTTAAAATATATAGCCGCAATGTGCTAACATGATTTTAGTGTGGGGGAACAAAACTTTTTTTATCTTTTCATTGAAAGTTTAATTAAATTTTACAACTTTGTTGCCATGACAATGCAATGCTATCAACCATATAAATAACAAGAACAACTTTATAGTTCAAATAAAACAAGTTTTAACAATAATTAATTTAAAAGTGATTTTATTATATAATATAGTATTAATTATATAAGCTTCAAAAAGATGCATTTAAATGCTCCCAAAACTGGCCCCAAATGCTGTTGACTGAGCTTAATTTGTAGTATACCCACATTATTCCTTTAACAGAATCCTGACTATCTTTCTGAAATGAAAATACTGCTGAATATGCCCAAAAATCCTCCTAAAAATTCACAATCCAGTTATCATGAGGTTTGACCATTTTTTTGACTCCTATAGGGCTGCTGTCTTTTTCTGTTCCATCCTCGCTTTTGACAAGTGTGCGTGTGACTCACAACCAGTCACATCCTCAAACTGGTCGCTCTATGGCTCTATGCTTC
>NW_015761926.1:0-609 GCF_001515625.1 Sinocyclocheilus rhinocerous
ATAAGAGGTGAGGCTGCCACATACAGAATCTTATGGGCAAATAAGCGTCAAAGCTCATTGTATTACTCTAATATTTACAGAAATAACAATGTGAAGGCCAAATCCTGGAGCCCACTTGAAAAACAAATTCTTAGTGAAATTGAATGTAAAAACAGGTCACAAATATGTAATTTAACCAACAAAAGCCACTTAACTCCAGCAGGAAATCTTATGCTGTGAAACGATTATTACAATGTCAAAGTGTGTTTAACTGTAATCTCTTCAAATATGCCCACAATCAGAGGCAAAATACATATAAAATATTGTGAAGCACAGAAACAAATGTACATTTCTAGCCTTTGGCCTAATGGATTCATATAATCAGTGCAAAGTGAATGCAAGTTGTTCCTCTCAAGCATAATTTAAGGGCAAGCTGGAATGGGCTTTAGTATGTACATCAAATGAGTCTTTACCTCATCCAAAAACTTTATAAAAGACAAAATTAGTGTTAAGAAAGGAAAATATCATTTTTTCATCATCAAATATCAAACAAAATATCATTTATAATGATTAATTTAAAAAAATACATATGTGCAAGATGATTCCACCTGTAACGCAAGGCTAGTTCTT
>NW_015761927.1:0-609 GCF_001515625.1 Sinocyclocheilus rhinocerous
TGTTACCTTTATAAAGTAATACATTCATTCATTTATACAGTAAATGCCATAATAATTGCAATCAGGGAGAGATAGTACTGTTTTAAATACTTAATTGACAGTTAATTAAGAGTCAACTATAAGAACTTTAAAGGTGTTGAAGTCAAATGTAAGTCTTACATATTTTGGGCTTTTTTGATCAAATCAAACATTTATTTTAAACAGTTGTCACTCCATTGAAAATTGGATTTGTTATTGTTTTTTGGTCTGATTTGGTCACAGTATTAAAAAACAAAAAATCTTCACATTGCTTTGTCTGCATTCTATGTCTACTAAATTAAGTTATACAATTAATGGGCATACGTAGTGACTACAGACATTTCAAAGATGTTTGAGGTCAAATTTCAAAGGCTAAAAATATTCTGAATAAATGAGTGTCACAATTATCCCTCCTTTATTATAATTTTTTCTGGATTGACTCTGTTTGACCATAAATCTCTATCTTTAATAATTCTCGTTATTTGTTTCTTCCCGGTTTTTTGGAATAGATTTGAAGTTCTTATCTTAATTCGTATTTGTCTGTTTTACAGCTGAACCCTTTATCTTGTCACGATTTGTGTCGCCCTGCAG
>NW_015761928.1:0-609 GCF_001515625.1 Sinocyclocheilus rhinocerous
ATAGATTTCTACTTCTGTCAACATAATGGTGTTGGGGTTGAGCTGAAAAATGATGCATGAAATGCACAGAAACATGTTTGAACAGAATAAATTAAACTCACACATTCATCATAAGTGCTCATGTTTTAGTTCTTTAACCTGTGACTATCAGTGACTTTGACATGAAATGTTGACCTTATAAAGCCAAATGCTAACTGCTTTAACCTGCTGATTACACGCCAACATTGCTGTTTAACTCTAATAACTCAAGTTTTGTCAGTGTGACGGCTACTAACCTACTGTATGCTTTTACTCACACGCTAGACTCTGAGGAGCTCTGCTGGAAGGTACGACTTTAACATCACTCTGTGTTTGTGAATCACGTGGCAAGAATATACAAACCTGTATGACTTTCTTTTTTTTGTGGAACATACACACAAAATGTACAGTTACGGTACTTTCCCATATGAGTAAAATTACAATATTCAGTTATCGGCGTAAAGTACTTTAGAAATGAAGTAAAATTGAAATACAATTTAAGTAAATTACAATTGAAGTACTTTACAGCCTTGGTCAAAAAGCTGTTTTTGTTTTTGACCAAATGTTTTTTGAACTGGCAAAGATAAAAAT
>NW_015761929.1:0-609 GCF_001515625.1 Sinocyclocheilus rhinocerous
ATTTCCAACAAGCCCGGTGGAGCACAAAAATCCAATAAATGCAGGAAGAATTTTGGTTTCCGTGACGTGAACAATATTATAATAGTCATCTGCTGGATATCCTGCTGTCTCATTAGCGCGCGTGCTGTTGTCTAATTTGAGCGTTAAGTTCCAAACAACAGGTTCCAACTCCACCATGGCGCTCATCATTTGCGTTTCATTCTGATCGACGAGACTGCGCTGTATGCGCTGACACCACACGTAGTTTTATGTCCATGGAAAGTCCTGGTAGATTTCAGCATCTTCATCATACCACACACAGTGCGCACTGGCGTCTCCACTCTCACCAGCGCGCACGCAGCCCCTTGTTACCAGTAAGTGACTCACTCCAACTCGATATCATTGACTGATAATATTGACAAGGATTTTACGAGATTTTGTCGCACATTCGGTCCTTCTTCAATAGCCAATCAAACTGCACTAAACCAATTGCGTCACTTTTAAGTTTATTAATTATTTGCACTGAAGTGGAAAGAGTGTGATGCATTTAAAGTGTCATAATTTAGGTATTTGAATTTGAAAATTTGAAACATATCAAAAGACATCAAATATAGCCTAATATATTTATAA
>NW_015761930.1:0-609 GCF_001515625.1 Sinocyclocheilus rhinocerous
ATTATAAGTGTAATAAACAGTGTAAGTGTAATAAATTATATTATATTATAATAAACAGTTGTGTTGCTTAATATTTTTGTGGAAACTGTAATACATTATTTTCAGAAAATAGAAAGTTCAAAAAGGATTTTAAATAGAAAGTTCAAAAAGAATAGCATTGATTGGAAATAGAAATCTTCATAGATTTTATATGTTTAATGTATATTATAAACATTTTATATTACTTGTGTAATATACAATATACTATTTAATGTATTCAAATTATTTCAAAAACAATTTTTTTTTAATTTTCATGTTTACATGTATTTTGTTAATCAAAATATTACCTACTAGTAGATGTTGCTTACTGTCATAATATTATGATTTTGAGAATATTTTTGTGTGTGCTGTTTGTTATAACTTTTAAAAATGTAAATGTTGTAGTGTGTTAGAGTTGTGTGTTCAGTGCGTTGTTGTTTATGTGTGTGTTGATGTCAGTGAGCATTTGTGTTCTGATGTGTGTGTGTTTGTGTCGGGGTGTTTGTGTTGTGTGTGTTTTTCTCTGTCGGCTCTTGTCAGTGTCACATCTCTTCAGTGCTCTGATGGGCAGTGACAGCCCCGCACAGGAAA
>NW_015761931.1:0-609 GCF_001515625.1 Sinocyclocheilus rhinocerous
TATATTTTGCCTGGGGCCCCCAATTCACTAAATCCGCCCCTGTATTTGTGTAAAAAGCCTCATTTTAAAAAAGATTTAAGAGTTAAGTCCTGTTTTGTACAATATTCCTGGAAAAGACCATGAACTTAATGGCTATTTAATGTGTTTTATGTTAAATCAGTGTCACGCGAGTTGAAAACTTCAATCTAGTCCAAACTATCTATTGAACACAGGATTTGACTTGTCAGACTTAAACATGTCCATGCAAGATGATGCACACAACCGCATGCATGGCCATCACCTGAACCGATTCCAGCATTGTGCTTGTGAGATTTGCATCTGCAAGCACATATTTCCTCTAAAAAAAATGTACCATTTAGTTCTGTCTAGACAGGTGATGCCTAAAATGCAAATATACGTATTACGCACAAAAATGACACATCAGCAGTCACTAAAGGATAAGATGACATTATTCAGACCCTCAAAGTCATTAGGTGTCACCAGGTCAGCGTGTGTCGTAAGTCTCCCATGCAAGTGTCTCGTGCGGTCTCATTTAGTGATCTCACTGTCAAATATAAAATGCCAAGACTGCACAACTATTGCCCTTGAAAGAGAAGGTGAACAGCGCTG
>NW_015761932.1:0-609 GCF_001515625.1 Sinocyclocheilus rhinocerous
ATTTCTACTGCCAGCAGGCTCCACACAGCAGTCTTACCCAATAGACAGGGACTGCCTGTCTGGACACACCAGGTTGAGAGCCTTGTGAAGGCAGAGAGGCAGATTGGAAGTGCTTTGCATTGAGGAACAAAAAGGAAAATCAACACAAAGCAAGTAATACGCCTGCTTTTTCGAGATGAACTCAGGATTTTTGAATATAATTACTGGGATTTTTTTTTACTGTAAAGCATTATTTAAGCACAATTAATAATTTTAAAAAATGACACATTTATATACATTAAAACATAACACATTCAATCATTAAAGAAAACTGATTTCCACCGCATTAGTGCATGCGAATAGTACAGCAAGCAGTGCCAAGCACACTATTGTGCAATTTAACACTTTGATTTGCTGCCAGGGGGACAATAAAACTGCAGTCTTTCTCTGACTTTAACATTTTTGCAAAGTTTCCAAAGGACCCATCTGTTAGCGTGACAGCATCTTCCCGTCCATTACTAACTCTATCTGCAACACTTAATAAGCACTACTCAGGCCTTTCCCTACACTCAAGTGCTTCATCATCCTGGAGGTGATCCATTTTCAGATAAGCCACTTGCATATCGTTCC
>NW_015761933.1:0-609 GCF_001515625.1 Sinocyclocheilus rhinocerous
CCCTCCTTTGCGTGAGGCTACTCTGCTCTGATTGGTCCGATGACCTAGTCTGTTGTGATTGGTCAAATGCGTACAGTGCATGTCGGGAACGGAACGCCCATCACCATTACTCGCATCTTTATATGCTATTATAATAATGATAGTGCTCCACTCTGTTCTAAAAATAAATAATCAGAGGTGAAAATGTTGTTTTACACTTATGTAAGTAAACCGGACCCACAGCGTGGTAGTAATGACCCAAACAATAATGGTATATGCGTTAGCCAAACACAGACAAAGAGTACTGATAAATCACTGTTGTCACCCTTTGGGAGGAGGTTTAGAGTTCCTCGTTGTAGATTGAATGGATTTAAAAACTAATTCATTCCTGTGTCTATAAAGCTGTTAAACAGTGTCAGTATGGAGCTGTGATTTGCTGTAATTAAGTTTTTTTGTTTGTTTGTTTTTATTGTCTGTATTTGTTGATAATTGTGTGTTAATGGTGAGCTGACTGCAGCATGGGTGATGGGCCCCAAGACAAATTTCCCCACATGTGGGACAATAAAGTTTACCTTACCTTACCTTACTGCAGTTTGTAAACCAACGTATTGCTCCATCCTTTATCATGAC
>NW_015761934.1:0-609 GCF_001515625.1 Sinocyclocheilus rhinocerous
ATTGAAGGTTCCTGACATCTCAGCTCAATACTGTACATTTAGCTCGCAGCACTGTGCTGCAGTTGGGGTTATTTCTGGCCACACATCAGTAAACATTTCTGTGGTGAAGGTGTTCTGGGAACAGCCGTCAATGCTCAGCAGTTCAGACCACCCCATCAACATAAACTCTGGGGGTGAGATTCAGGTAATCTACAAACAGGTCACTGTTTTAGCAACAACATGGAAAAGATACATGGCGAACATCCTTATAACATCTAGCTACATAACCTGTTTGCTTCCTTTCAAAGTTTGATAGAACATCATCAACTCAATTTACAACTTCCAAGTCCATTTATTTACTTTTTGTAACTTTTTTCAAGATTTTTTTTGACCAACAAAAAGTTTAAAAGAACAGCATTTAATAGAAATAGAATCTTTACTGACACTTTTAATCAACTGCACCCTTGTTGAATAAAATAAATTATTTGGGGGGAAAACCTTACTGACCCCAAACTTTTGAAGGGTACTGTATATGAACATTCCTGCAGCCAATTATTTCGCTTGTGCATGTGAGAGGGGATCAGGTGCCCACTTTGTCTGCTTGAAATGCTTGGCATCTGATTGGCTCAT
>NW_015761935.1:0-608 GCF_001515625.1 Sinocyclocheilus rhinocerous
GCAACTGACAGCTGAAGTTAATATCTCAGTCTGGGGATCTTGCTGTGGTTCACCGCTGGTGTCTCTGAGATTATTATCCGAGTGGCTGCTCGTGTGTTTGTGTGAGAAAAAAACAGTTCTGATGCTGAGCTCTCCGATGGGTTGCAGGTAACCACTCGAAGCGAAGCCCACCTTGAGCTCAACGCCTTCAGGAGGAAACACGACTGCGCGCTGGTGATATCGGGAGACTCTCTGGAGGTAACGTGAGCCTGCATGTACGCATTCGATTCGAACAAACCCCTAACACTTTTACCGACTCAAGCCGCATTGTTTGTGTAGCAGACATTAATAACACATCAAATCATGCAACTTGTGCTGTTACTTTGTGATCAGACTTATCTACCGGACGATAAAATCTCGAGACAATAATATAGAGTCTCTAGACTCGGGCCACCCTAGCAACTTCCTTGAAACCACCCAGAACAACCCAGCAACAACATACACTAACGTTCAAAAGTTTGGATTATTTAAATGTTTTTGAAAGAAGGAAATGTTTACCCAGGCTGCATTTATTTGATCAAATGTACAGTGAAAACAGTAATATTGTGAAATATTATTACAATTTAAAA
>NW_015761936.1:0-609 GCF_001515625.1 Sinocyclocheilus rhinocerous
ATGTACACATTACTTAGAAATAACCCACAGCCCACCATGGAGGACGTGACCGAGGGTCTCGCTGGTACGATGCCACATACACCATCTTAAATACACAGACACATATAATAAGACTTTCAGTCATGATCAAACATGAATGTTCTTATTGCAGGTAATTTATGCAGATGCACAGGGTACCGGCCCATCGTTGACGGCTACAGAACCTTCTGTGAGGTGAACAGCAGTCGTCCGGATTCATCCTTGATTTAATTTGTGTCAGCTGCTGAATCATGTGGCACTCATCTGGCATGCCATTTCAGATCCTTTATGGATTTGTTCCGAGCTGCCCAACCATTCCCATTTCAGACTGTGTTTAATATTCTCGATTTATCTCAAAGCCACCCTTTATGACTCCACATATTTTGATACAGTGTTTTTAATTTTTGTTATTTATTTATTTGTGGTCCATGCTTGACATTTCTGGGATTCTGGGAATTACAATGTGACTTTTACAATGTGACAGTCAGCTAAACTTTATATAAAGTCGATCTGACATTTGTGTGTTGCCAATTTTTATTTATTTAGTTTTTTACTTTTTCTGTTTATAGAGTGAAAACTGTTGCCAGTTAA
>NW_015761937.1:0-609 GCF_001515625.1 Sinocyclocheilus rhinocerous
ATTATTTAATACAATAGTTTATCTTCACAATTTTATTATTATATACACTACCATTGAAAAGTTTGGGGTCGATAAGAATTTTTAAAGCAGTCTTTAGTGTCACATGATCCTTTAGAAATCATTCTTATATGTTAATTTGATCCTCAGGAAATCAAAGATCCTTGTGCTGCTTATTGTTTTTGTGGAAACCGTGATACGTTTGATTCATGCTAACTCCATACCTTGAACAGTAGTATATATATCTTATACTTATTTTTCATAATCACAATGTAATTTCATCTCTCACAACATCAGATTTATTATTTTATTTTTTGTTTGATTTTTCCTCTGAGGCAAAAACCGGTTTCCACACCCATTCCAGGTTAATGTGCAGACAACTATAACCAATTATAGCCATTTGTAGGTTGAATTTCCTATGGTTTTGCAGCTCTGTTTGTTTGATCTGACATGCCAACTTCTAGCTCAGTCAATGGGATGAGTTTGAGACAGAGCTACCTGTTTGTCCATTATTAATTATATTCAGAACAATATTCATAACATTTAATTTTGCCAAAGTAAATGTAAAATAATGTAACTGCAGACATAAAAATGCTCTTCTTCTATAGTGAA
>NW_015761938.1:0-609 GCF_001515625.1 Sinocyclocheilus rhinocerous
ATGCAGCGAGCGCTTGAAGCCCGGCTTTGTGAAAGTGTCTACGGCACTTCAGATGGCAGTCACACCACGTCTTCAGGAAGCAGATAAGACACACTTATCTCCTGTCGCTATCGCCGATCTGACATCAGCCCAAGTCGGCCCGAGAACTGCCTTCTTTCACAGGATTAGCATTCAGTCGCTTTGCAAACGCTCACAGCTGACTCCTGATTCGACACGTAGACCTTTGGATCTCGACTCTCTCTGAGCTCGTATCTGATATATGGGATTGGGTTTGATAAAAGGTTCTTATTCATAACCAGTTCAATTTTTTTTGATTGATTTTCATTCCTTTAACAGTTCTGAACATCTTGAACTTGAACGCTTGCGGTCCTCCATAGATGCAGATAAAAAAAGTGCACTAAAATACTATAGACAGAGTTCCAGCAATGCTACTGAAACTACAGCATGACAGCCAAAGAAATGAGTTGTGAGTTGCAATCTGAATGGAAAGTGTTGACAGAGAAAGGCAAAATAATATACAAACACAATAAATAGACACTTATTTTTAACTTCATTGTTGCTGCTGATCCAGGGTGCGAACTACGGGGGAGCTAGGGGGAGCTCGGCTCC
>NW_015761939.1:0-609 GCF_001515625.1 Sinocyclocheilus rhinocerous
TTCAACTGCAGTACTTTTTTTTTGTTTTGGAGCTTGAGACCCCATGGTCTCAATGAAACCCTAAAACAGTTCTTCAAACTTGAATTTCTTCCCCCATAACAATGTAATACTTGTTATTTAGTCTCTGTCATTCTGTCAAGCTGTGCTAGAGTTTGACATTGTACACTGCTTTATTCCCTGCTGCAGATGTACATGACTGCTAATCTAATAGCTCTGACTGCTCTGTATCAGTGATAGACAGAGAGAACGGAGAGAGAGTCCCTGCTGTTTCACTGATGGCATCCCCTGATCTCCCACCCAGGCAGCAGGGAAGTAATATCCCTTCCTTGCAGGCAATAATACTCAGATCACAGTGCTGCTATATATGGAGATGGCGCACAATATATATACAGAGCAGACCCCCTCGGCTCCTGCCCAAAGACACAGGGAGAACAATCTACAGCAGATAAGAAAAGAGAGACGTGCCCTCTAACACTGCTGTGAATTTAATACTACAGGAGATTCTGATAAAAGGCTATTGACATGGATTAAACTTCAGCTCAAAGGGATGCATTTTACAATGCACTGACTTTTAGTCTATGTGTGATGTTTTGAGACTTTACATTCTGG
>NW_015761940.1:0-609 GCF_001515625.1 Sinocyclocheilus rhinocerous
TGACTGCTAGTGATAAGACCTGCAGTGCACAAAGATGAAATAAACATTGATTAGACTTCAGCAGAGTGATTCCCATTCAGAACCACTCAAAAACATATAGGTTTGCAAAGATAGGACAAAGGAGCATTTCTTTAGGTGTTATCACTCTGCATTGGCTCAAGGACTGTAAAGACTTCAGTGATAAGATGAACTCAATCACTGTGCTGATGAAGTAGATCCGGAGCAACATACCAAACTCCTGCTACATCTCAAATATCTGTATGTGCTGCCTTTTCAATCTCATGACGTTCAACATTTTGTCAGGAAAAAGATGTTGTATTGTTAAGTAAACACGGAAAAAGTGTTGTTCAGTAAACCAGACTGGTTTAGCCCAAACAGCACAGAATTTTATTAACTCATATGTATTAAATTAATGATAGTTGAATATGGTATAACAGGGTGGAAGAAAGGCCTAAATTATGTGTAAATGTAGCTACGTTTTAAGCTGTATATATTTTATATTTTATGCATAGTAATGAGTAACATTTTTTAAAAAGGTAAACTAAACATGCGTATTCAACACACTAAACTATTCCAGCCTCTACAGTCTCACAGGGTGGAACATGATGC
>NW_015761941.1:0-608 GCF_001515625.1 Sinocyclocheilus rhinocerous
CGTAGCTCAAAGTTTTCATCCATGAGCTGTGCAAGTCTGGGCCAGTCTTTACACTGAAAGGCAGCCCTGTATAGAGTAAGAAAATCAACTTTTTCATTGGCCGCTTGTTATCCTGAATGAACAGTAAAGCTACAACTGCATGAAAAGTGAAACACTACAATAATTGAAGGACAAATACTCAAAGATAAACCAACCGGGCTTGGTCTGTGAGTTCAGCAAATGATTTCATAGCTTCAACAACAGCAGATTCACCTGATCAGAAAGAGGACAACTTATGAAAGGCTTTATTTATTTACAATTAACACATAAACCAGGACATAAAGCAGGACTTACCGTTCAACCAGCGCTGTCTAACATTACTGTGAATTCGTCCAGAATCACTTGGATTGCCCAAATAGGCTAGCCAGAACCAGGGAAGATCGCTCATGTCTAAGGGAATGTACTCTCCTACAGAAATTAATATTGACATATTGTAAAGCCTCTTAAAATTGAAGTTTCTATTGCTGTACAAATACAGTACTGTTTTCAACATTGATCATATTAAGAAATGTTTCTTGAGCAATAGATCAGCATATTATAATGATTTCTGAAGGATCATGTGACACTGA
>NW_015761942.1:0-609 GCF_001515625.1 Sinocyclocheilus rhinocerous
ATTTGTATTGTGAAAAACGCTATACAAATAAACTTGAATTGAATTATACCACTTAACTTAGTGATTGCTATTGGGATGTAAAGAGATTTTCAACCAGCATAACAAAAATGTTTTTGAACCAAATTTCCTTACCCTGCCTTTAACGTTTTGTTTGTTTTGTTACAGCTGGTTCTGGACGCAACTTCTCTGTTATGGCAGAGACCAATGAGACAAGAGAAAATGATTCCTTTTCGGATGGGATGCTGTATGGAAATTATTCCAGAGACTATTTTGGAAGCTATGCTCTAAATTATGCCACAAACTTTTCCATATTCTCATCCGTTATCGATTCCATAGCAGTGTTTGCAGGTAAAGTTTCCAGACCTCCAGAAGCAATTTGTAACATCTGAGCTCTTCATGTGATGTGTGATGTAAAATCGTCACTACAGTTCATAATCAAATTTTTACTCCAAAAGGAAGTGCGATGCATATTGTACAGTAAATGACTGGACAGTTTTTGAGTATTTAGAGGATTTGAGGATATTTTAAATATTCTGGAATCACAGGTGAGGCAAACAACTCTAGAAGTCACACAGAAAACATAGGTTCTGATTCAGTATTTTTACTGTA
>NW_015761943.1:0-609 GCF_001515625.1 Sinocyclocheilus rhinocerous
TGTAATTGTACTTTAGAAAAGATAGTTTGAAATAAGTCTAACATTTAGTACTCTGCAAAATTGTCATCTTTAGCAGTCAAAATCTGACAAAATAATTGGTTTCTCCAAGCACAAAACCACCTGTAGCAAATTGCGGCATGTTAAAACAAACTGTTTCATCCTCTTTGAAAAGCCGGAGGTGGATAATCAATGACTGTAATTGAGTGCGGATCACTGGGCCTTCACAACAGAGATCATTAGAAACGGTAATGCTCACCTACCAGAGGCAATTATGTTTGCCCCCTGCACAGCAAAGAACTATCAATACTGGCAAAAAATCCATGTTTCAATTCAATAACCCTGGCACTGGTCTATTGTTGAAATCAGTCTTTTGATTTGTACTGATACAGATTATTATAAGATAGGGTTAGACATCAATCTTACATGATGGTATAATATCACATTATATATCACTGTATAATTTGGTTTATTGAAAACTGAAATAATATTTAAATTTAAATAACCTTGTGGTAATGCATACACTGAAAAATGGTGTATTTGTAGTATTTCGCTTTTTTCACTGAAAAATTGCTAGTAAATTTCACAAATAATTACAAAGAAATGACAAGT
>NW_015761944.1:0-609 GCF_001515625.1 Sinocyclocheilus rhinocerous
CATATTGGCTTGCAAGGGTTTTGTAAATGTTTCTCAATGTTGGTATAGAATTTTCTTGTTGTTTGTATCTGTAACCAAGAACATCTGAAGAGCACTGCCAGCGTAGGCCCAGAGTAATTTCTTGTGGGTCTGCTCCACTTTGAGTGAACCAAAGGTGACTGTTTGCAGATTTCAGCTCATCCGGGAAATGAGCGATTACTGATGGAGTGTTGGTGGCCCACTGCCTCAATTCAAAGCCACCCTCTGAAAAGAGTTTCTGCATCTTGGTTACAAGAGTCTGTGCTTCATCAGCTGATGGAAAACTTTGCAGCCAGTTGTCAACATAAAAGTTGTGCTCGACTGAGGCATGCACATCCTCTTCTGGTTTGCTGTGGTCATACACTGCAAAGCAAATGTTGTGCAACAGGGGCTGCAGACTGTTCCAAAAGGCAACACCTGCCACTCATAAACAATGGGGGCTCTTCCCTGGTCCAAGTTTCTCCAAAGGAAACAGAGAAAGGGTTTGTCCTCCTGCAGCAGACCCACCTGGTGGAACATTCCTTTTATATCGCTGCTAATAGCGACTCCATTTTCCCTGAAGCGCAGAAGTACTCCTAAGAGGGTTGGTCC
>NW_015761945.1:0-609 GCF_001515625.1 Sinocyclocheilus rhinocerous
AACAATGAATATTTATTTGCTTTAGTGTACAGTATATAGTGGTTTTTGTTATTTAAGTGATAGCCTACACAAACCACATCTTATGTTACACAAAGAATGTGTAATGTATAATCTCAAAATGATTATGTATTAATTTGAATCTTTAGACAGCCCAAAATAAATGTCTTAAAGTAATCTAACTGTCTACATTTGCATTTAAATAAATTAATTTGGTAAATAATGAATTAATGGCAATTACACAAATTATAATCCCAATTAACAGTTTCAACAATTGTGTTTTAAATTACATATTAATGTCTAATATAAATATAACGGCTTATCATTATTCCCACTTTGTGAAAAACAATATACATTGTAATAATAATAATAAAAATGACATAACATGTTTTTTACATTAACTCATGAAAATAGTTTTTTTTCTTTCTTTTTTCTTTTCCAAGATTCAACTCATTTTTAAAATCAGTTTAATATAAATTAAGCTGAAATGACTTATACAGCCAAGGTACTTGTACTTAACAATTTAAGGCAGCAGGTTATTTTTACATACATAATTGCACTTCCTACCAGTAATTCAGTTAATGTCTCTCACACCTGCTCTGAAAGTTATTT
>NW_015761946.1:0-609 GCF_001515625.1 Sinocyclocheilus rhinocerous
AATTCTTAGTCAGCTGCTGTCTAACAACAGTGACGGACCAAAGACAGAGCCCTGCGGCACCCCTTTTATTACTCAAAGTAAATTAGTAAAATCTGTAAAAAGAGAGAAGTTGCTGGTGTTTGGCAGGGTATTAACCCCTAGCCCACCCAGGTGAGAGGTGCTGTGTGTGTGTTTGTATACTATGTGTTAGGTCTGTACCTTGATGGACTGGGTTAATGTGCGGGAGTGGCCAGGCAGCAGACCGAGTCAATACGTTTAACTCCAGATTAAAACTATTGATTAGGTCCCTCTCGTCTGAACATGATAAATAAACTTAAGGTCTACGTGTGTGAGTGAGCGAGTGTGTATTTGTTTTGTTGATGCAGGTGGGTTAGTGAGTTTTTCTGTATGTGGACCCTTTGCCAAACCTACTTCAGTTTTTGTTACCAAAAAATATAAATGTAAAAATGTTGAAATGCCACACACAAATAATCTTTGTCAAACCAGATTTGGCCCTTCACATGAGCCTGTTTCAACGTTCCCACAAACACACACGTACACTCAAATAGAGATCAGCACACTCACAGCTTTACACCTATCTTCATCAATCAGGCCAGTGCAGCGTTTAAT
>NW_015761947.1:0-609 GCF_001515625.1 Sinocyclocheilus rhinocerous
CACAAGACGTTGGTTGGATATAACTAACTAATACGGGTTCTTCAACTGTTCTTTTCAGCACCTCAAGTTTAGCAAAGCAAAGCAGTTCTTGAGTTGGTTATAGGATTCTTTGAAAATTGTAAAAGGTCTTGAAGTCACATTACAAGTTCATAAGATCAGAGTATTGGTTTCTGGATTCTTCACCATCAGTACATCTATAGCCTATGTAGGTTTTCTAAAGAACTAGAGAATGCGAAAAGGTTCTTCAGTTGTATCAAACTTAAGAAAAAAAACTATTTTTGTTCTATTTGGAACGTTTATGTCTAGTTCATAAGTGCATTCTGTGACATCTGAATGTTTGTTGTCTTGATCCACAATGAAATTATCATGACATTAAATTATTAAAACTTCTCATTATGAGGTCAACTTCTCGATTTTTGAATGTCAAAATGAAAACGAATCCCTTCAGCCGAAGCTGTCATGAAAATAAAGGAAGCTATTAAAAATATAAGAAAAAAATGTTATTTAACCACTAATTCACAAGATGCCATGTTATATTGTGTCGCTGGTTAAAGGGTGTTATTATAGGCACAACATGCATCAAAAATAGCAATCAGAAGCCAGGACTGG
>NW_015761948.1:0-609 GCF_001515625.1 Sinocyclocheilus rhinocerous
CCACTTGAAGTACGACTTTTGTCAGATGTTGTTTTGTACTATCTGGCAAGATACATTTGCCTTTAAAGCCAGAGCTGGGATGTGTTTGCCTGGCTTTTTCCATCCGTTTCGTTTAATTTATAGTGTGACACCTGGAATTGTGAAGGTTTACATCCTTGTAAACACTCTCTCTCTGCATCGCCTTTGACAAAATGCCAAGCTGCCGGAACTCTACATTTGCATTGATGAGTGGTTTTGTGTGCACATCAGTCTGAGTGTAGAGATTTTGTGGCCTGAAATGCTGTCGTGTATAGATGTGGGGGTCTTTGAACGTTCATGTTATCATATTTTGGCATTATAGGGGGGACAGCGAGGGTAGAGAGTGAGCGAGAGAGGGAGAGAATATGTGTGTGTACACTGTATATAAATTGGCAGGTTGTAATTAAATGTGCAGACCTCTCTACTATCTCCTCCTCCAGCCCTGCGCCAGTGACGCACAAACGGCTGCAGCAAAGTGAGTCATCCAGCCCTGAGGATCACCAGCCCTCCCTCTATCTCTATATCCCCCTCTACCCCAGTCCCCCCTTGTACCTCTTTCTCTCTTACCCTCCTCCATTCAGTCCCTGCCAC
>NW_015761949.1:0-609 GCF_001515625.1 Sinocyclocheilus rhinocerous
CAATATTATTATTTTTGCATAATGTTTGATTAAATAAATGCATACTTTTTATAGTGGATAATTGAAATGAGATCATTATGGTGGATCATATAATGTAATATTTGGACTTATCAATGTGTGGAAAAGAGAACTACAACTCAAAGAAAAATGTCTTTAGGTTGCTTGGGTGACAAGATCAGGAAAGACAGAGCTGGCGGAGCCCATCGCTGTGCGTCCCACTAGTGAGACAGGTGAGCAACTGCAGCTGTATCTTAAATGGACTGGATTATCATCTTTTTATTATCCATTTAATTAATTCAATTTCTTCTTTCATTGATGCAGTGATGTATCCTGCCTATGCCAAGTGGGTTCAGTCACACAGAGACCTGCCAATCAAACTCAACCAGTGGTGCAACGTCGTGGTCAGTTTTAGCCTCAGTAGCACACTTTTGCAAACACATCTAAATTAAGGGCCCATGTCTTCATTCTGCTTTTTGCTTTTCTTAGCGTTGGGAGTTCAAACACCCCCAGCCCTTCCTGAGGACCAGAGAGTTTCTTTGGCAGGAGGGACACACAGCGTTTGCCACTAAAGAGGAAGCTGCAGAGGAGGTTAGATGTGATCTATCACAC
>NW_015761950.1:0-606 GCF_001515625.1 Sinocyclocheilus rhinocerous
GGTCTGAATACTTTCCGTACCCACTGTATATATATATATATAGTTGAACCAAAAAAAAGAGCAGTATTTATTTATTTTTTTTATTTTTTTAATACGCCTATACACAGGCCTATATGCTCATTTCTAATTAGGCTGTCTCATCCTATTATTTAAATAATCAAAAAAAAATAAATAATACATTTAAAAGTAAACGAAATGTGTCAGTATTTAAAAATATATCTATTGTTTCAGATATTATAACTGGTTTAATTATATTGTATATTATAGTTAAAATTATGTAATCATATAATTATATGTGTATATTATCTCTATATTATAGTTAAAATCTAGTTTTCTGAAGCAAAACCACTAGAGATACACAGTGTCGTAGTAGTTGTCGTGTCTGTAGTGCAAATGTTACTAGCTGCATGTATACTGGTTTCTCTGAAGCTGGACTTCCCAGCATGCACTGGGGCATGAATTATTAATATGGTTGCACTGTTTGACTGTTTGCTAGTATTATTTACAGTGTTGTTGAATTTGTTGACGAGTTCCGTAACTTGTTGTCTTGCAAAATCAGAATGTGTTTGTTTCGTTATGGCGCTTTTCCACTGCATGGTACGGCAC
>NW_015761951.1:0-609 GCF_001515625.1 Sinocyclocheilus rhinocerous
CACTGCCACCTAGTGGGCAGGTGCAGCATTGCAACAGCATGAGGAGGGAGAGAATGAGATTAAGAAAGAGACCACAGTGCTTGAAACAAAGAAAGGAGGAGCAACACACAGCAGGATGCAGAAAATCAAAGAGGTGAACTGAAAAAGGCAGGTGTTACCAAAATAAAAACTACAGGACAGAAATTAAAGCATCATTGACAGAAAGGAGGGAAACAGCGGAGTAGAGTAAGAAAAAAAAGATGTAGAAAGAGAGAGGAGGGTTACCTGCTTCCATATGACGGTCTGCCATGCTCCATTACGCAGAACTGGATATATAAACCATATATAAAATGAATAAATAACACAACATGAAATTCGCTTTTTTATTAAGAAGCAATATCTGTCCGCCAAAAATGATTTTCAGGGACATTTTCACCTTTACGAGGGAATATTTTTTCTAACCATCTAAAAAAATGGGGAACCCACTGTGTGTTAAGTCAAATATTTTAAATAATTATGAACAATAATGGATGCTAATTATAAACAAAAATAAATCTTATAAATCCTAGGGATGCACTGATATAAAAATCCTAAACAATAACAAAAAGCTAATAATTATTTTTATTTGTC
>NW_015761952.1:0-609 GCF_001515625.1 Sinocyclocheilus rhinocerous
CAGCGTCACAAATGCTCTGCTTTCCTTCTGCTTGCAGTTAAAACAGAGCCAATGAGCAGCAGTGAAATCGCCACCTCTGTAGCAGACGGCTCTCTAGACAGCTTCTCAGGATCAGGTACGACACGCGCACACTCAAAGCTGTAGAGCTGACTGGTGGGAGATGATCCCACAGATGGGTTACTGATAAGCAGAGGCCCAGGAAGTGGCTCTGTGGCTGGAGCTCTAGTAGCGTGAGGCTCTGTCTGAGTTCCCAGGCCAACAGGCATTGAGTTATGACCCTCCCAGCCCCCTTCTCGGCCCTAATCGAGTGACACCCCATCCCGGTGGCCCGCACATCCTATGGGTTTTAGATGCATGACTCGTAAATTATGAAATGCCGTTCAAAACCACAAAACTTTATAAGGTTTGATAAGACGGGAGACATAAAGTGATATTAAATGCCTATTTGTACTCCATTACTAAGACATTTTGGGGCCACAAAACCAGCTCGCTTGCTTTGTGTCAAAAACGTTATACTCTCAATGGTCTATTTTCAAACTTAAGCATACAAATCTAGGTAGGTCTATTCCATGTTATAGACTCCTCACTTTACTTACTAAGCAAATGCGA
>NW_015761953.1:0-609 GCF_001515625.1 Sinocyclocheilus rhinocerous
GGTAAATCTGTAATTTTCTTTATTTCTTTATTTATTTTTTGTATTGCTAATTTGCTTGAATTAATTCTTGTTTTAGTTTTAGTGATTTTAGTACTTTAACTTAAATGTATTTCAATTAGTTGCCAAGGCAACATTTTTAGCTTTTGTTTAGGTTTTTATCTAATATTTATATTTTATTTTATGTCTGCTTTATTTGAATTACCAAAAAACGATATTTAATAGTTTTAGTTAACAATAACAACACAGCGCCTGATGGTTGTTTCTCTTCCACTTATTTCGCCGATTTGCTCACCATTGGCAGGTCTCACAGAAAAGTTAATTCTGAACCCCGAATATGCATGAGTGACCACAGTAAACTCGGTCAGTCCCACTGCGCACAGCGTGAGTGTAAAACGTCCACCGGGTGCGTTGTAATGAAGAGCTGTTTCATTCCCCTGACCGTCAGGGTCCTCTCTCAATGAATACCACACTTACTGTATCATCTATCAGTCCTGGCAGCCACACTGTCACACACAACTTCCTGCCCTTCGTGTGTGTGTGCAGTGCAGTGAGGCCTTGGCTGCTGTGGGCTATAATGAGGCCCTTTGGTGGCTGTAAAGACTAGAGAGG
>NW_015761954.1:0-609 GCF_001515625.1 Sinocyclocheilus rhinocerous
CCAGAAACATGCAGGTGTTTGCAGTGTAAATGTTCATTAGATGAGTGCGATGTTTCGTGTGTCATCGTCACTGATGCTTAGACAATCTCCATCTCTCCGCAGCTGACCCAAGACAAGATATCTTGCCTGCCGAACCGATTCACGGATCTCTCCGGCGGAGACCGAGACTGCAGTCACCTGCGGCAGGAGAACGAGAGTCTGTGGGAGTTCGCCATCACCAAACGTCTCAGTCCGAACGTCGTGGAGGTGTTCGGCCGGAAGAACGGCCTGGATATCCACCAGTACGAGTTCGTCAACCACTTCTGCTACGAACGGGCCGTGCACTGGTACGGAAAGTACTTCCCCTACCTAGTGGTGATCCACAGCATGATCTTCATGGTGGCCAGCAGCTTCTGGTTCAAGTTCCCAGGGACGTCGTCAAAGATCGAGCTGTTCGTGATCATTCTGGGGAAGTGCTTCGACTCTCCCTGGACCACGAGAGCCATCAGCGAAGTCTACGAAGAGCGGCGAGAGGAGAGAATGGTCGTGTGGAGAAAGAACACAATGACCAAATCAGCCGCAGACAACAACGACGACATGGTGTCTCTGATCCGATCTTCCATAAAGTCC
>NW_015761955.1:0-609 GCF_001515625.1 Sinocyclocheilus rhinocerous
GATAGGAGCCCACTGCCGCGAGCATGAACTCGACAAGAAATTACACACCAAACATGGTCATTCTGATTCTGGCCGTATTTGCTGTCGTGTGGGTGGCACGAGGGCAAGGTAAGCATTTATATTTATAATTCTAAACATTGTATACTTGTTCTGCTTTCCACGCGATTAGCGGAAGAGGATACGCGCAGCTCCACAGACACCGATGGGAAGATGATGTGAACCCATTTCTCACTGTATTGTACATTTGTTAGCGGAGAAAAAACTCTAGCAGATTTGTGTTGAGGAGGTTTATTTAAGACGCTTCACTAGTACTTTGGTTGCACTCGAGCTGAAATATGTTCTCTCATCACACATTGCCCAACAGATGGACTCGTAAGTCACAAAGTCATCGGCGTAATTGTGATAAAGCCCACACAGGATGGACAGCACCGCGCTTGACAGTGTATTTCCTATTTGCTCCACGCTCTTCTATATTTATTTATGCATTGTGTTATTTTTATTCTTGCCAGAGATCTAGTCTCTCGTTTTAATTTTCCATTTTTCTTCCATGCCTCAATTCAATTTACAGATCATTCACACTAAATTTTTATTTAGACGAAATATTATAAA
>NW_015761956.1:0-609 GCF_001515625.1 Sinocyclocheilus rhinocerous
AAATTGCCCTGCTATCTCATCCCAGTAAAAGCAATGGCCTGAGCTTGGAGCAAAGCTCCATCAAGCTGCTCCAACTCGGCCAAGTCACGCATGCAGAGGAACCCTCGCCGAGAGCTCGCCGCGGGAGTCCGCCTTGCTCAGCAAACACAGTATGCACGCACACACAGGCACTCAGTTAGTCTCACAATCCCTCTAATTCATAAGCAACAAAGTGGAGTGAGTCAGAAAGCATACGGGAAGTAAACAGGGGTATCTACGGCATATGTACCGTGACGGAAATAAACAAACTGCTTTGACACTCCAATTAGGTGCGTAAGGGTGCACGGGTGAGTCTGACTAGAAGAGTAACAGGGGAAGTGTGACCGTAATTAATTCTCTTATTGAAGATAATGTGAATAATTCTCTGCTTGGAAAGCATCCAGAGCTCTCAGAGGATCCAAACATCGGAGCCTATATACCCGAGATGAAAACAAATGAGCAACTGGAGAAGCTGTGCTAAAAAAAACTAATTACGGGCAGATATCAAAGGCTAGTAACTTGGTGCATCGTCTCGACTGCCACTATGCTGTTCTTAAAAGGTTCCCTCTGAAGCATCTTTTGTCGTGCTGT
>NW_015761957.1:0-609 GCF_001515625.1 Sinocyclocheilus rhinocerous
CATATGACCCCTTTAAGCATTTATATAAACAGATGGGAAGCAGCGGCCCCAAAATTGTCTCTAATTAAAATTACTAATTTAATTATATTATAAATTGTCTAAAAATACAAGAAATTATACTAAAAATACTAAAAATGGTCTCTAATTAAAATGACTAATATTATAATAATTAATCATTTTAATAATTTAAAAATATTTTAAAAAGCAATAATAATTTAATCCAATTTTAAGAATTCCATGTAATTTTCTGTCCAGATGAAATATATCTAAGGAGAAATATAAAAAACAAATAAACAAAGAAATAGAAATTCATCGCAGTAGTCTTTATTTGTCATATACGAACTGATTCTAAAGTATTATATTTTCTAGTGTACAAATGTCTCTAATAAGAAAAAAACCCACAGAGCACTGAATGTGGGCAAATAGGATCTGGCTTTCTCCTAGAGGAAGGCTATCTGTCTCATAGGAATCAGTTATTAGCTAGCAAAATTTGCCGCCCAATGTTCAGACCTCGTGGTTGGAGAGCTGCGTCTCAGCGTTCTCCGCCAGCAGCACAGGGCCAGAAAACAGTGTGTTCTCCACATCATCCACCCAAGAGGACGTGGCTGT
>NW_015761958.1:0-609 GCF_001515625.1 Sinocyclocheilus rhinocerous
ATTTGTGGCACCCTACACAAACACTAATGCTAGACAGTCCCCCTCCAGACCACCACACACACTCAATTGAAAAGGACTTACTTTCAATGGGAAACCTGAGCCTGGGATGATGCACACAGCTTATCAATTCTGGCAGGAATGGATGAGAGACAGACACGAAGTTCCTGATCCACTGTTCTCAGACGTTCTCTGTACTTATTCTTGATGTATGTCAGGCTAGAAAAACTCAGTTCGCACAAATAGGTTGTGGAAAATGGCATCAGAACTTCAATGGCACTGTTTGCAACAACTGGATATTCTTTCTCCACAGTTATCCAAAAACTGTCCAAAGCCATGTCTTGAAATTTCATTTTTAAACTGCGATCTTCCCTTAGTTCCGTGACTTGTTCTTGTACTTGCAGTGGCATGCGTTTTGAACTTTCCAGTCCAGATGAACTCCAAGGATCAAGGACCCAGTCAAATTCATCATTAGGCTCAGCTGGAAAATAAAAGCTGAACCTCTCCTCTAGGATTTTAAGATGCTGGGCGATCAGCTCAGGGAGTTTGCTGTTTGAGTGTGCATTGCACAACGGAAACATATCAAGTTGGCCCTGTTCAACAAAAGAGCGC
>NW_015761959.1:0-609 GCF_001515625.1 Sinocyclocheilus rhinocerous
CTTTTGCTTGAGTATATTTTTTCAGTACTCTTTCCACCACTGGCTCCTTCTCACCCATCGACAGTTCAAAAAGGACAAAACACACCGTGAATCAATAAAACTGGTCCATGCGACTCATACATGGCGTTTTTGATTCAAGAGCCCTTGTAAAAATAAGTATTTATCATGGAAATAATATGCATAAAAAGAATGTACTTAAGTACAAGCTGAATGTAATGTTTTTGACTCTTAATTGCATGTTAATTTCAATTTAATGAAAATGTTATATAGTTTAAATTGATATTAAATGCACTTAGCTGGACTTTAGAGTGTTTTTACCGACTTAATCAAGACTTAAGCACATCTATATATGTAATTTTCATAATGACTTCTATTGTCTTTGAAATAGGGTTAATTCTGAATGTACTTACAAGAATTTCTGATAAACTAAAGATACTTTAGTGACATTTCTGTTGAAATCTGTATGTCATGCATTTATATATATTTATAACTGCACATTAATAATGATGAAGTTGCAATTTAGTGCATTTAAATATATTTACTTTAAATGTAATGTTGAATAACACACTACAGTTAAAATTATAATCTATACGCAATGATAATATTATA
>NW_015761960.1:0-609 GCF_001515625.1 Sinocyclocheilus rhinocerous
TTGTTTGTAATGTCAGGTATAGCCTGACATAGAATTACATCTTGACTGCATAAATCTTTCTCAATTTTAGTGCCAAGCATATATGTCAAAGTTGTCTTTGCATAATTTTAAAAACACAACTTATACCTCTCCGCACACAAACTGCCATGATAAGGCAATACTGACAATGGCAGCTCCTTTTGGCATATAGGGCACATCTGCAAGGACAAGAAAATTTACACAAAAAGTTAGCAGGAAAGTAAGTCTTGTTTTAGATGCAGTAAAATGTGAGAAATAAGCATTACCGCTAGACTGTTTTCAGAAGTATCTCTGGAAGCAATATTTGTGACCTGCTCCTCTAAGTTGTCATCCTCCACAGTGACTAGATCAATTTTCTCCTGTGATTTTAAAATTATATTAACTTTAGTAACATTAGTTACAGACAGTTATTGTCCTTGTTGTGAATGTTTCTTTGTGACATGTACACATAGTCAGTGTGGATCAAAGACAATAACTAAAAAAATAATAATAATAATTGTGTGTGTAACATGTAATGTATTTTGCTGCTGTGCCAATGTGGCTATACAAAACTCACAATTAAGGCAGATGTATACACAACTCACATTTGAA
>NW_015761961.1:0-609 GCF_001515625.1 Sinocyclocheilus rhinocerous
CGCGGTTTGCTCCACTACTAATGAAGGACTAATGGCTTCTTTAGAAAAACACTTCTGTCTCTCTCAAACTCTCTCTCTCCATCTCTTTTGAAGCATCTTGATTTCTTTTATCTCCTGTTAGCCGGAGGCTACTGCAGGGTCAACTACATGCTGACCCGTGTGGCCATAAATTAAGTATTGCATTTTAAGCAGGAGAGTGTGAAGCCTGTTTATGATTATGTTGAATTAAATCAGTCAGTGAAGTCAAAAAGCTCAGCCAAGATGCAATTTTACGATTAACTCATCAACACAAGAGTTTTTTTAACAAACACACCTGCAATTAATGATGGCTGACAGACAAATGTTCAAAAATGTCATCACTGCTTTTTGGCTTACATTTTTACAATGTTCACGAGACATTACGGACGTTGAACAGATTGTGTCTTCCTCTGCGGCAGAAGACAGATTTAATGTTTCGGGGCCACATCATGTCAAAATAGCATTGCAGTTGGGGACTGAATTGCTCCCTAAGGATTAGCACAAAGCATTAGCCTTGATGCGTCAACATGTTTGATTTAGATGTTGCAACAGGAGTAGAGGACATATGCACATGGTTGGCCCACAAACACA
>NW_015761962.1:0-609 GCF_001515625.1 Sinocyclocheilus rhinocerous
TATTGGATAAAGTTGTTTCTCCTGTCTCCTCCTCCTTAGACTCGACACTCACGTGGGTTGCCAGATTGAGGACACGCAACAGAACAAGTGCAACTAACAATGGAAAGCGACAAGCCTGATGAATTGGTTTATCCGCATTTAATATTCCTCACAGAGCTTTTAAGATGGATGGAGAGGTTTTTTAGGTCGGGTAGAATCTGCGATCTCTGCTCAGTTCGTTTGCTGGCTTCCATGGCTGCAATACGCTGTGTTTTCCACCAGTTGGCAACTCGGGGTGTCAAACTCCTATTGGGTAAACTGACAGTGGGCGGAGCCACACACCTCCTAAACAAAAACAGACTTTCCGACACTGAACACACATTTCAAAGCAGAATAATTGGCTGTAGCATTGTTTTTCAGAAAAACAAGTATGTAAACTTAGCATGTTTCCTAAATACCTGCAAACATATTATGGTTTTTTTTATGCTTTAGAACAGTCAAAAAACTACATGCAGCATCTTTAATAACTTTCATGTTAATCTGTCATGTCACGATTATGTGTATTGTCTTTGTTTTGGCTGATTATTCTGTAACGAGGGAGGCATGACAACGGAGTTGAGGATCCACATG
>NW_015761963.1:0-609 GCF_001515625.1 Sinocyclocheilus rhinocerous
GGAGATTAGGAAAGAGACCGGGATCGTACATCAGCCTCTGTGTGCGCGCTGACACAACCGAGAGATAGACCCGAGAAGAATCGCAGCAAAGAGCCTTTCAAAATACCAGACACCTTGCATAGAAACGAGATTGTAGTCCCTGTGTTTGTACTGGCACGGATTAAATCCAACTGTATCAGGAGGCAGATCACATGAGCGCCACTGTCTGCACTCCTATTGGTAGTCGACGGATCACATTGATGCTAATTTGCATAATACTTTATGGATAACTGGCAACAAGCCTGGATGTTGGAAATGCATAAATTCTGCCTTATTTAATTCCGCTGAACTCCAGCAAGCTGTATTTGAATGCAGAAATACAGACCATGTGTACGAAATAATACTGCAGGTGTCACATATTTACAAGAAAACAAATTAAATTCAACAGGAAGTGACATTACATAAGTAAAATTGCTAAAAATGGATATTCAATGAGAACAAAAGTGTAGGGTGGGTCATTATTAAATGTTATTTAAAGAGTAAAAAAATAATCCTAAAAACATGTTTCATGGTTTCCACAAAAATATTCAACACTGATAATAATAAGAAATGTTTCTTGAGCAGCAAATC
>NW_015761964.1:0-609 GCF_001515625.1 Sinocyclocheilus rhinocerous
TTTCAGTGACAAAGCTGCTATTTCACATTAATAAGCGGGTGTGTAAGAGTGTGTGTGTTTACAGCATGTGGTGGAGCTGTGGGGTACATTGGGGTGGTCCTGTCGGGTGTGCGGTTGTTGAACTGCCATGCTGTGTGCATGTGTGCATAAGGTTGAGGCCTTTTATACAAGATGTGGGCACGTTTCTGTTGACTGACGAGGAGTCCAGCCTCACCCATCAGGTTCATGCAGTCAGCTTTGTAGAGGACTCGGTCTACATGGAGTCGTCTGTCGACCCGTTTGTGCCCGTTTGTAACAGGTAAAGGCCCCGCTCACTGGACTACAAGGTGCCACAATTTAAATGGCATTTTAAGTTCAAAGAAGGATTCTGCTTGACTGGTTTTCAGTGAGGTGGTTAAATGAAATTCTTCTTTACTTTTATTTTATTTTTCTCACCACATCCTTAAGGTATCTGCAGATGTCACTGACTGATCTGATTTGTGAAGATTACTCAATGTGTTCTTATTTGTTGCGTTGTGAATGCCACCTTTGTTGCTTTAATGAGCGCTTTTTTCAGCTACATATTTTCATAGGTTTCACACACACAAAACATTGATCTGATAAACCTTT
>NW_015761965.1:0-609 GCF_001515625.1 Sinocyclocheilus rhinocerous
ACACAGATACACTCACACACACACACACAGATACACTCACACACAAATAAATATTAAATATTACAACAGCGGTCGAGTAAGTTTTTATTTTTTTGAATACATTTTAGTCTCGTCTTTTTCCGTCAACGAAATTTGCATGTTGATGTAGTCATAGTTATCGTTATTGACCTTATTGTCGTCTCGTCTTCATCTCATCTTAGTCATATGGGGAAAAAAGGCTCGTCAACGAACATTTTTCGTCATAGTTTTCGTTAACGAAATGAACACTAATCTACAGCGACACGCTTCACTCTGATCTCTCTGTTTATGTGTTTCCGTGTCTCCTGATGCTGTCTGTCATTACACTCAGACTCATTAGCACATTTACAGATAATTAGCTTACACACATCCACAGAGTCTGTCCCCGGGTGATTAATGACATTAATATAAGTAATTATAACATTAATTTCCATCAGGTGCAGATCGCTCTCGATTCAAGATGATATCAGAACTGTTCCTGAGATTACAGTCATTGTGGATGTTATTTTCATTGCTTGAAATACACTTGTTGTTTGCACTTGACAGATTTTACATTTACATTTAGACATTTAGCAGATGCTTTTATCCAAA
>NW_015761966.1:0-609 GCF_001515625.1 Sinocyclocheilus rhinocerous
AGCCAAAAACATGGTTTGGAAAATGGATTCATGGTGTACTCGTTTCTTATATAAATTTTGAACACAAAAAAGTTAGGGACTGCAGCTTTAAAGTAAGGCATATTTTTAGAGTGTGACAATATTTTAAGTTAACTTTTCAAGAGTGGCTTATTAAACAGTGTGTATGGTTCACATGAACATTTGACCTGTGAGACCAGTTAATGAGAGTTGTAGATAGATTATTTACTACAGCAAAACCACTGTCTTTTCCTCAGCATTTCCTGGATTTAAGGTTGACTTTGTTTCACAAAATCATCTAAGCAATTGTGTTTATTAATTTATTAAAAACTGTAAGTTTTTTAAATAAAGATTAAGATTAACTTCGGAATAATACACAAAATGAGTGTTTGGGCAAAACAAAAGCCCCATAATAATAATTATTATTAAAAAAAGTTATTTGTTGTTAATTGTTATTATATTTTTTTTTCAGGTGTCATATACATCCAATTAAAATGGGTTGCTTTGGATTTTTGAAAACAATGATGTTTCTCTTCAATGGTATCATCTTTGTAAGTAAAGCTCATGCTTGTTTGATTATGTTAAATATATATGAATTGCACACATTACTCA
>NW_015761967.1:0-609 GCF_001515625.1 Sinocyclocheilus rhinocerous
TGCACTATATGTGTCCAAATGCACTCTAATACTAAATACTGAGATACTGAATAATTAATGATTTTTAATGGATAAGACAGGACACATGACAGATGAAGTGAAGCATCAGTCAGCTGAGATCAATCATCATCACCTCACACTTCAATCAAACGACTAACCAGCCTATATTTGATTTATTATATATACTATTATGAGCCATTATAGATGCTTCTTTACCCAGAAACCTATGACTGACCGCTCAACCCCATTCATTATCTAATATAAATCACTATTGAGCATCACGTGGAGACACAAAGCTCAGCTTTATGCTATTTCATAGATGTAGAACATGATGTATGATTAAGTTATTTATACATGATAATAAATGAAAAAATCACCTGTTAAGAGCAAAACAAATCAACTCAGCGCTAATAACGCCATCGCATTCGCTTTAACTGACACACGGACGTCTGATAACACATTTTAAGAGCATACACGTGTAATGTCAGGTCGTTTTTACTGTAAATTCTGCAGTTTGGTGTGTTGGGTTTATTATTGTATGCTGCTGTTAGCCGGAGCGCTAATCGTGATAAACACCCGCTCCCGCGCCGCTAAACGCCTCACACACAC
>NW_015761968.1:0-609 GCF_001515625.1 Sinocyclocheilus rhinocerous
CATGTGGCCTGGTGACCTTACTAACGTCTACGGCAGACTCAAGACTCTCAATACCACTTGGTTTTCTCCAGGCACCAAGCCCTTCATTTATCAAGAGGTCTCACCTTCCCATCAAGACCAGAGTTACCTAAAATTGTTGTTGAAAGCATTAACACGAATGCCTTTTTTTTTCTTCTTCAGGTGATCGACTTGGGTGGGGAACCCATTAAAGCCAGTGAATATTCTGAACTGGGAAGAGTGACAGAGTTCAAATACAGTGCAAAACTGGGCACAGTCGTTCGTAAATGGGATAAAGAAAAGCTAAGCAATCTCAAGTACGCAGCAGTAACCTATATTATTACACAGCTCTCTGGAAAATTTCATTCTGCAGTATTGAGCGGTTATATATTTTTGTATAAATGGTCAATAGTATTGCAAAAATGGCTAACAATGCTGATTGTTTTTTTTTCAAGTTAAGCTAATCTACAATTTTCTACTTACTGTAGTTGATGTGATATTATCAATAAGGAAGTGTCACTTGTGACTAAAATCATGCTCAATAAGGTTATTGAAAGAGTTGTAAACAGTGTTTTGTTTTAGGAACTGGGGAGAGGGCTGGGGTTTCATGCC
>NW_015761969.1:0-610 GCF_001515625.1 Sinocyclocheilus rhinocerous
CTAATAGACTATTGTACTTTCCGGATTAAGAGAAGAGATGAGAAAATCTCATTAGTTCAGTATAAAAATAACAGAAGTAAATGGATAAAACATGAGTGCATGTTAGAATAGTAGCTATTTATCATTTTTGTTCAAAGACCACACTTGCATTAGTTGAGATTTGTGGCTCTGCGTTTTCAATTTGTTTGAAAAAAAAAAAAAAATTCAAGATTGTGTCAAAAATATGACATGACAACGTGATTGCTTTTAAATTAAAAAGGCATCCATAGTTAGTTTGATATTGTGCAGTACGACAAAAATAAAGCAGATACTGCCATCTAGTGGAGGAAGAGAGATTCCCTTTACGCTGAATGTCAAATCATTCACTACATCAAAAATGAATTTAAAAAAGTGAATTAAGATGCTACTATATATTGTGTCTAAAAAGGCTGTGGACTTCCTATTGTGATGCATTATGGGAAGAAATGAGTACACTAGAGATTATACTCACCAAAATGTCTGACACCCGAAGTAACTAAAGGGGAAATGGGAAGATTTCAGACACTTTTTGTGTGCACTGCTCACACCTTTCTCCATTGCTGGCCATTCAGAAGGCATTGTGTATTCTGAC
>NW_015761970.1:0-610 GCF_001515625.1 Sinocyclocheilus rhinocerous
AAAAAATAACAATGTTTGAATAATAAATGTCAGTATTAGAAATAAAAAGACAGGTGCTGTATTATGCCACACAATGCCATGCTCGTGTCGTATTGCTGGATTCTTCTGGTAATCTCTTGAATCCAGTGTCAGGGTGTAAACACAGTAAATACCCTGTAGGCCTTGTAAGCAAGCAAAGATCTCCTATGATTCAGCGCCCTCAGAAAAAGATAATACATAGCAGAAAAAGATTCCCCATGCTAATTCTAACAGAGTCAGGGACTGATACGGGTCTCTATAATGCATCAGCATCGCTCTTGGTTCCATTATCTTCTGCTGGGGAGCAGCGCTTCTATACGGTCACAGAAATCCTTGGGATTAAGCAGGAAGGAAAAGCCATTTCTAATGAGATACGAGTTTAAACCATTGTAAGAAGGTGATCGGCTCTCTGGTTATACCTTAACAAGTGAGGATGGAGTAAAAGTGCACAAATAATATGTGACACTGTTTAAATTTTTAATACATACAGGAAAAAATATTGATTTTATCAGTGCATTGTGTTATTGTTGCCTGGCATTTTTACATTATCAGCCATGCTGAAGTGGTGCCACACAAACCCAAACAAGCCTAT
>NW_015761971.1:0-608 GCF_001515625.1 Sinocyclocheilus rhinocerous
ATTCTAATATGCTGATTTGCTGCTCAAGAAACATTTCTTAAGATTGTCAGCGTTGAAGACATGTTGTGCTGCTTTTTTTTTTTTCAGAATTCAAAAGAGCTTCATTTATTTGAAATATATTTTTAGTAACAATGTAAATATCTTTACTCTGTAAAACTATAATGTAAAAAATGATATTTAATATATTATACTTTAAAAATGATATTTAATATATATTACTTTTATATGTCTTTTTTGTTTATTTATATATTTATATGCTATGATCATCATAATGCATTCTGGGATTCTCTTCTCATCCGGATGTGTTTGTTCATTTCTCCTGTCCATCATGTAGTCCGTCCCTTGCTGTTGAGGTAAATGAAGCCATGGCTGACGAAGACAGCGCTCGACTCGACTGATAAGAGTGGGAGTGCAGCAGGTTCGGCCACTCTCATTGGTCTGGAGGCCATTGATCGGCCAGGCTGGACTGCGGATTAGATTTCCAGATAGAGCTTGTTGAAGAGCTTCAGACTGACAGTGACCTCTTGCTACTTGCTAAATCAAATGACAGAATCTTAACACGACTGCCCACTCAAATGGAGGAAAAATCGGATTTGTCAATACTGAGC
>NW_015761972.1:0-610 GCF_001515625.1 Sinocyclocheilus rhinocerous
TGTGTTATCTCTAATTCCAAAAAAAGGAGATCTGGGTTTGTTAAAAAATTGGAGACCAGTTTCTTTAATGTGTTCAGATTATAAAATAATATCTAAATGTTTAGCTAATAGGCTAAATAAATATTTACATGTTGTGGTGAAGAAGGAACAAACATATTGCATTCCAGGTCGCACAATTATGGATAATTTGTTTTTAATGAGAGATGTTATAGATGTTTCGATTAATAATAATTGTGATGTCGGGTTTTTATCTATTGATCAAGAAAAAGCCTTTGATCGTGTTGGACATGCATATCTTTTTGAGGTTTTAGAAGCTTTTGGGTTTGGAAAAAATATCATTGCTTGGATAAAGTTGTTGTATAATAATGCATCTGTTTTGATCAAGATAGGAGGAGGGGGGTTGAGTAGCCCAGTAGTTGTTAAAAGAGGCATTAGGCAGGGGTGTCCTCTTTCAGGGCAGCTATATAGCTTAGTAATTGAACCTCTGTTATGTAATTTAAGAAATAATTTGAGAGGTTTTTATGTTTCAGAAAACGTCAAATGTTTTGTGTCTGCATATGCAGATGACATAACTGTTTTTGTAACTGGTCAAGAAGATATTCAAGCACTT
>NW_015761973.1:0-609 GCF_001515625.1 Sinocyclocheilus rhinocerous
CAGCGACTTAAGACTGCTTTTGTGCTCCAGGGTCACATTTTTGAACTCAGCAGCATCAGACTAGGTAATATAAGGTCTGTTTTGCAAATCAGGAGAATTTTTTAAGCTGAAGGGCTGAAACAATAAATAAAATAATAATTAAATGATTGTTTGGCTGATTAAGTATATTACTTTTGTTTCAAAAGTGCTTTTATCTTGTGCTTTTATTTGTGTGTGTTTTCATTTAAAGTTGATGAATGTGGTATTCAGTCAAGGTCAAAAGGTCAAACATTATAACATTAATCATAATGTGATATTAATGGATTTTAATCCAGGACTTTCGAGCAGTGTTTTTGTTCTATATATGTTTGTATCGTTTTCAATAGTTCTCTTAAGTGCTGTAGTAATGGTGTAAAGACAGTCCTGTATGTCTCTTTTGATACAGATGAACCTGCTGAAGCTCCATCTACTGGATGAACATGTTATTTCACTAACAGCTCTCTCGCTTTGACATTTTGTAGTGAAAAATTCAATTAAAATGTTATTTGCAAGATATATCTACATTACTCTATGCCGCTTTTGTACAATATTAAATAAACATGTTAAATTCTTATGCCTCATTATTGCTCA
>NW_015761974.1:0-609 GCF_001515625.1 Sinocyclocheilus rhinocerous
TTAACCGCTAGAGCGCCAAAAGTTACATAGTGCTGCTTTAAACTATACGTGTGAAATGAAATCTATTTTCTAGATGCATGTTCTAGATCTTGTTGTGAACAATTCATCTGTGCATGTTTCATATTTAAATCATTTTTTGCCCTTTTAGTGTTTAATCTAAACATCCTAACTGGATCTCATTTAGTCACTTAAACTCCGCCCCTGCAAATCTGCCGCCACTTTTGAGTGCCACGCCCACATCTCAACATCCAATCAACAACCGATGTATAGAACCAATCCCTGCCCTACATTTTTATTATTTGTATTTTTTTCAATAATTTGTTACACTTGGATGTACATCACAATATAGAAGAAAACATCTGTCACTAATTCTGTTTCATTATGACTTTAACCCAGGGTTAAATGTAACGTGAAAAAGATAATATTCCTGATGTTAACGTGTGATTTTTGTGTAACAGGGAAATCTGGGCGCGCTTCTTGGCCTTTGAGAGCAACATCGGGGACTTGGCCAGTATCCTGAAGGTGGAGCGAAGGCGTTTCATGGCCTTTAAAGATGAGTATGAGGGAAAGGAGACGGCTCTGCTGGTGGACAGATACAAGTTCATGGAT
>NW_015761975.1:0-609 GCF_001515625.1 Sinocyclocheilus rhinocerous
TCTTTGGCAGCCTCTGGAGACCAGGTTAATTTCAGAAACGTCTGGAGTCTGTCAGCCTGAGCAAGTAGCAAAAGTTGTGGTGAAGGATGCAGTGGTAAGTAGGAATTGGTCAAGATAGTCAACTTCTCATCAACAGTATTTGACTAGTTCACTGTTAGCTTTTAATAATGTGCTTCGAGACCCCTGCTGTCTGTTTTGCACTCTGTCCAGCTGTTTTTAACCATAAGAAAGTCCTTTAAATGGATAGTTTAGCCAGAATGGAAATTCCTCACCCTCATGTCGGTCCAAACGTGTATGACTTACTTTCTTCTGCATGTGGAACACAAAAGAAGATATTTGGAGAAATATTTCAGGGTTTTTTGTCAGTGGTCTTCAAATGATCTTATTTTTGGGTGAACTATACCTTTAACACACTAGTTGATTGTGAAAATTTCCAAACACTCCAACTGGTAACTGGTCAAGCTGCATGATACACAACTTCTGTTGATTTAAATTGAATTATTTAATTTGATATTTTTTTAATTCAGTGTTTGCTATTAAGTAGGGCTGGGTTTTGACACAAATTTCACGATTCGATTCGAATCTCATTCACAAGCTTGCGATTCGATT
>NW_015761976.1:0-610 GCF_001515625.1 Sinocyclocheilus rhinocerous
AAAAAAAATAGATTCTTCTTGCATGGCACAAAGTACATATTGACTGTGAATTATTTGGCCATTATTATCGATCCATGAACTGACATTCAACTTATTTTAAGCCTTTCGGCACAAAATTAGAATTAGAATATCAAGAAAGTGAAATAACATAAGTTATCAATATATTATTTTATTTAATGATTCAAAATAAAAATAATAATTGAAAAATGATTAATATTGATATTATTAATTGTGAATAATATTAATAAAAATCCTTAATATTATTTAAAATTGTTAATATATTTTTTTCTTACAGTGTGAAATGTATATTATCAGGCTACATAGAGTATTGGGTAATAGCTTGAAAATTGAAGAATTAAATAAAACATATTTGTTGACCACTAATTTGATTATAATAATTTGTAGTAATTTATTATATAATAATGATTATAATTATAATAAAATGTATAATAATTTTAATTAAAACTATTATAAATATTAATATATTTTATATTATATAATATTAGTTATAATTATTATATCATATATGTGACCCTGGACAACAAAACCAGTCTTAAGGGTCAATTTTTTTTCGAAATTGAGATTTATACATCACCTGAAAGCTGAATAA
>NW_015761978.1:0-610 GCF_001515625.1 Sinocyclocheilus rhinocerous
ATATCGGACAGAATCTAAATGAAAAAAAAAAAAACTGCAACACCCAGCCCTATATGCAACAATAAAAAAAAAAAAAACTGCAAACACAACATTTAAACGGCTGAAAAAGAAAGAGAAACAGAGAAAAGCAGCAGAGACCCACCTTTCTTGAAGGCACGAGGGGGTTCAGAGAGATCGCCTAGGAATTGCATTCAAGCAAAAGACAAAACAAGAAAAGATTGGAATAGAAAAAGAGAAAAAAAACTCAGGTGAGTAAAAGAGAAGTAGTCAGGCTTATCAAGCTGTGTCTGCGGACGGAGAGGAGAATCCCGCAGGGACAGAATGATAAAGAAAAACAAATCAAAGAACAGGGGAACGAAAGACCCAGGATGTGTTTCTGGACAGGCCTGTCATAATGAAAGCCCTCCTGGGCTCTAATTTGTTTATTACATGGCTCTTTTTGTATATCGTGTTTTAATTTCACAGTTTTGCAGTTTCCTTAAAGGCTTGGCAGGCCCAGGCAGGACAGTGAATGAGCAGGACTGGGCTCAGAAAGAGAGAGATTTTCAAAGCACTTGGCTGCAGTGTGACGCCAGAGCCTCAGGCTTTATGATTTCAGCTGAACTTCAAA
>NW_015761979.1:0-610 GCF_001515625.1 Sinocyclocheilus rhinocerous
AATTAAAGATAAAATTTTATAAAATGACATTGCAAGTTTGTAAATAAAATGAAACCAGTATTAAAAGCAGATAAAATAAAATAATACAATAAAATTAAATAAAATAAAAATTTAATTTTTGGCGTTATTTTAAAATTAAATAAAATAAAATAAAATAATAACATATATGACACCTTTAATAATGTCTAAAAAGCATCCCAATTAAGCATCCTCAAGCACCCAGTTCATAATTTCATAAACATAATTTTTATATTTCCATTTATGTAAAAAAGGCATAAAATAGTAATATTGAAGAATTAGTATAGGTGTAAAAATGGTAAAGTACATTGAAATACCACACAAGTACCATGCAACATGACCATGATAATCAATTAGTACCACCTTTATATCAAAGTAATGTAGCATTATTATCAGAGAGAGCAAAAATTTATTGGAAAACAAAGCACCCTATACACAAATTGGGACATAGAAGCAGTCACAAAATTTCCATCTGAAATCAAGCTCAAACCTGGCTGCAAGTTATGTGAAGCTTTGCCATGACAAAAGAGCAACCAGAGAGACAAACAACCTTCATACTGAGCTGCTCAGACACATTTCTGTAACATTAACT
>NW_015761980.1:0-610 GCF_001515625.1 Sinocyclocheilus rhinocerous
AACCAGGATCTGAAGAGAGAACGGAATGATCTTCAGAAGAAGCTTCAGCTCAAGAGCGACGAAAGTGATTCTCTGCAGCGCAAATTCAAGGTTGGCCTGTATTTTACTATTACAATGTGTACATTTACCTTTACCTGTACAATTTATTAATTGATTACAGTCTAAAGTTACTGGTATTGATCAAAGTTGCTGGACCGGTTTATGATAATATTATCATAAACTACAACAGAAGTAGCCTAGTTCTCTTCCTCCTCTTGAGTCGAGTCTGTTTATTTATATAATGTTTTATACAATACAGATTGTTTCCAAGCAGCTAAACATAAAGCATAAACGGTGCAGGTAAACGGTGACGGGAAGCACCAGATCTCGTTAGAGAAGCGAAATGATGAAAGAACGTTTTATTCAGCAAGGATGTCTTAAATTGATACAAAGTGATATCAAAGACTTTTATCGTTAGAAAAGTTTTCTATTTTGTATAAATGCTGTTCTTTTTAACTTTTATTCATCAAAAAAATCTTTAAAAAAGTATCACTGTTTCCAAAAAAATATTAAGCAGCACAACAGATTTCAGCATTGATAATAAATCAGCATATTATTATGATTTCTGAAG
>NW_015761981.1:0-610 GCF_001515625.1 Sinocyclocheilus rhinocerous
GCTACTACTAATATATATGCTACGTACTGTATTAATATTAAACATCTTTTCAAATAAACCATACAGTATCAGCCAAAGCAATGTATTAATTACTTTACAAAACTATCTTTTGGTTTGGTGTGAAGGAACAGCAGCTAACAAACTTGTCAAGCATACAGGGGAACTCCATCAAATTATTAGTTAACTTATGGTGGCTATTTTGAAAAATCGCTGATAGCATATAAGTAGCTCTTCTTTAATACAATCACTCACACACTCTTTTTCGAGGTACTAGACAATTTGTCTGTGTGCTCTGTGCTGTTTAGCCTTGCTTTGGGCAAATGTTACTGTCAAAAGGCCTGGTTTCACAATACTGACACCATGCATATTCAAGGGGTAACTTGTGCAAATTATGATAAGAGCTTTTAAAAGGATGATAAAAGTATCTGTAATTAAAACTGTTTTCCCCAAGAATCTGAAGAAAAACGATTGTCATCACACTAATAAATCCTTAGATGCTGAACTTAAAGTATCCATGCAATGTGCTGTACACTTCAAGCGGATAAATTCTTGGCTGCCAGTTAATGCCTGGGAGCTATAAAGAAATCTCTGATGGTATTTTAACAGTGCA
>NW_015761982.1:0-610 GCF_001515625.1 Sinocyclocheilus rhinocerous
AAAGTAAGTACATGTAGTTAATTAATATTACTCAGTACTTAAATGCACTATAACAAGGACACCTAAAAATAAAGTGTCACCCAGTGTTTTTTACAACTATCATGGAAACAGTGATTGTTTAGATGCAACCCACTTACAATCATATTTAATTTTAAAGCCTTAATAGGGATGTGCAAAACTACATATTTTCAAAATCGACTATGACGGCCTGGTTACACTGTTTTTTCAGTATACTGCATATTACTTTTTAATGGTAAGTGTGAACAACAGGCATAAGCTACACTGTTGTCACAGGACCTAACCTTTGAGGCCTGTTTAATTCAGCAAGCGGTTTCAAGTCAAAACCTTGGAAATTAATATGGTTCATTTGCATTTTATTCCTTTTTTGTGTAAAAATATCATTTGGCAGTCTGATCAAATAGTCAAGAAGGAGATGGTAAAATCACAGCTGATATTTGTTCTGGTTCATCCATCACAGTGAAAACTTAAAATGAATGGTCAAGTCAACCACACTGCACCGTAGCATAAATTACAGAGCACTGCTTACAAACTATATACTGCAGAAAGAGTAAATGCAGTACGGTATTATACTATACAGACGCCAATCAGA
>NW_015761983.1:0-608 GCF_001515625.1 Sinocyclocheilus rhinocerous
AATGAACAGTGTTTTTATTTTATTGCGTGTACACAAACACACTTAAAGTGCGGCTTCACAAAGAGATCATGTGGTCAAAATAACTTCATCCTGCGGTGTGTTTATATTCTGGCGTTATGACGGGCAAGCAGGTTATTCTTCTCTTGTTTGTCCTCATCTTCAGTGTTTGCTTTGTTGAAGTGGTCCCACTATAATAGCTAATGCACTGCAGATTGTCCTTCATGGCAACAGGTAAATGATTATTAAAGACGAAAATGAACATTGCGTATGCTGTGGCTTCATCTAAAATATTTTAATCAACATTTTCGATCAAAATTCTTCATTTTGATGACTCTTGATTTAATATTCATGTTGTTTATGAGCTCATATTAATTGGGCGAATGTGAGTAGCCTACATGTAATTAAAAATAATGTGTTGCTGCAAGAACGTTTGGAATAAACTCGCGAAGTTAATTAAAAATAATGAGAAACTTGATGAAAACGCATCTAAATTGACACTAATACTTTCAATTTTAAGCTTAAACCTGGATGATATCAAGCTCATGGATGTGTTGTATATCAGCTACTTAAATGTGACCCTGGACCACAAAACCAGTCATAAGGGTCAA
>NW_015761984.1:0-610 GCF_001515625.1 Sinocyclocheilus rhinocerous
AATAATCGATTTTATCGATTAGTTGTTGCAGCCCTAATAAATAGTCTTCTACGATAATAGACTTCTAAGCTCATAATTGACTTATTTAACATAAATGACTTTCATCTCATAATTATGATTAGGATGATAATATAGGATCATAATTCTGATCACAATTCTGACTCAGTATCTCATAAATCTAACTTTTCATGTCAATTTTGACTTTTAAAGCCAGTTTCGGCTTAGTACATCAATTTCAAGTTTTTATCTCATAATTATGAATTAGTATGTCATAATTTCAAGTTATGTCATAATTTGGAGTTTTTAAGTCAATTCTGGCTTAGTATGTCAATTTCAACTTATCTCATAATTATGATTTAGTATGTCATACTTTGACATTTTTATCTCAAGATTTTGACTTTTAACGTCACAATTATACGAAAGCATGATTTTTGTGTGTGTGTGTGATGGAAATAGCTTCCATAGGAAATATAACTAATACTGAAATTTAAAAAGAAAACTATTTCCAATCATTCTTTTTGAAACACAAACTAATAAAAACAGCAAAAGCACAAAATTACTAAAAATGTAAATAAATATAAAATTAAAATTAAAAATACATTTTAAATAT
>NW_015761985.1:0-610 GCF_001515625.1 Sinocyclocheilus rhinocerous
TTTTTTATTAGCATACACAGGGCTGGTTATTACCACTACAGAACTGTGGATACCTGCGTAAACCCCATGCTTTAATACAGCCTTACAAAACGAACAGAGTCCATCTGGTCTCACTGTGCGAATGTATTAAAACAGCTTTGATAGGTGCAATAGTGGAGTCCTAGGCTAAAGAAATAGTCTAATATTTTTCATTTCTTTTGCTGGAGAAACCCTACATAGGTGTAGGTATAAAAAAAACTAAATCTTGGCCAGCTTGTATATTTACATTGGTAAGTATTGCTGCACTGAAAAAAAATGGTTACCTTAAAATGACATCTAAATGAACTCATTTAATTTAGGTCAAAAATATAATTTATACTACAAAAGTGTTGTGCTGTCACTGTTGGTCTGCATCTGTGGTGTGAATTGGCCTGAAGATAAAGAATTACAGTCCATTATTTGTTAATTAAACAGAATTCTGCTGTCAACTTGTCATGATTTCAAATTTCATAAATAGCAACTATTTATAGTAGGTGTAAAAACATGTAAATAGTGTAAACAGTGGTAAATACTGTCCACATCAGGTATAAATAGCAGCAAATAGCATCTTGTTTAGATAAAGTGCAAATAC
>NW_015761986.1:0-610 GCF_001515625.1 Sinocyclocheilus rhinocerous
CATAATTAGCAACAGTTTTGAACTGGGTGTTTGAAATCTATGTACAAATCTGCTGCTAGAGAAAATGTTGGTCCTTACAATATTTATATTATTGTAGCTCAAACCGTAGAGCATTATGCATAGTGCTAGAGAATGCATAATGAACTTATAAAATGTAAACTTTAAATGCAATATACAGTAAGTTGTTTTGAATAAATGCTTTTGTCAAATGTATTAATTCAATGCCAAGCCCCTGGAAAGGTTTCCGTCAACAGGTGTGGGATTAACAAACAATACAACACTTCCATCTAGTGTTTGATTTCAAGACCACAAAACCAGAAAAAAATGAGCTCATTTTCAGTGGATAAATGTTGCTATATTTTTTTATTTATATATACATGCAAGTGCTGTCTCTTTAATGATCCAAGGTCAGAAAAGATAACAGATTCCTGCTGGCAAAATAAGTCTGGTCTATATCAAGGTATGTTTTAACTAATTGAAAGGTTTAGATAACCAGAGGCAGACATGGGGGGAATCAAGCAATGTTCAAGGACTAGTATAATTAAACTGAATGTTGAAATAGGGATTCTTAAACTGAAGGTCAAATGTTAATTGTTGAATGAAGGGTACC
>NW_015761987.1:0-608 GCF_001515625.1 Sinocyclocheilus rhinocerous
TTAAATTAAATTAAATTAAATTAAATTAAATTGAATTGAATTGAACCAAAGTTATAAAGGCCAAGAATGGAAAATCACTCATCATCCAGAAAAATTCTAGAAGGTAAAAATCATTGTTTTTTGTTTTGTTTTGTTTTTTTTAAGATGGATAAATACAGTTCAAGTAAGTAATATACAGAGAGTATGTTTCTTATTACCTCTTGTGGACAGCATTTCGAAAGACAGATATTCACTAAAGGTGCATAAAGAGAGAGAGAGAGAGAGAGAGAGAGAGAGAGAACATGGGCAATACCATATTTATATTATTCACTTAAAGGAATAGTTCACTCAAAAAATGAACATTTGCCGAAAGTTTACTCATCCTCAGACCATTCAAAAGCTGCACGTTTCTAATCATCATGAAGATATTTTATACTTCAAACCATTGCAATTCTGGCAAAATACGACTCCTCTATCTATAACATTTCTTTGTCCTCTGAAAAAAGGTGCCTTGTCTGAATCAGAAGAAGAACAAGAAATAAAAACTTCAGATCAAGTAAGAGGATAACAGGGAATGGACTTTTTAACTGGAATTTTTATGGAGTGATATTTTGTTTGTGTTACTTGTG
>NW_015761988.1:0-610 GCF_001515625.1 Sinocyclocheilus rhinocerous
TGCAGATACTGCAAAGTGTATGTAAAATTTTGACCACAACTGTATGTGTACGATCACAAAAATGTTGAATGCAGCTCAATGTTTTCCTTCGATCATGCAGCCCTAATCGGATATGAGTTTTAAAATAGCTAGCTACACCTTATCCACACACGGCACACCTGATGGCTTCGTTTCTCACTCGCAGGCACCCCGTGAGGTCCAGCTTCTCCAGCTCTCTGCACTTTTTGGCCACCTCCTCCACCGCGGTGTCCGTGATGTTGGCGTTAACAGCCACGGAGAGCGAGCGCAGCACCGGACACTTCCCCGCCAGGTAGCACACAGCCTCGTCCTTCAGCTGTCTGCAGGCGGTGACGTCCAGCGAGCGCAGGTCCGAGCAGTGATCGGCCAGGCTGCGCAGAGCCAGACTGTCCACCCACTCGCAGTGTGCCAGGCTCAGGTGCTGCAGCCGCGGGCAGCTCAGAGACACGGCCACCAGCGCGTGACGGCTCAGGTGAACGCAGCCGCGCATGTCCACACGCAGCAGGTGCTGGTTCTGACCAATCACCGGCAGCAGCTCTTTGTCCGTGATCCAATCGGAGCAGTTGCTGACGCAGAGGTGGTGGAGAACTTG
>NW_015761989.1:0-610 GCF_001515625.1 Sinocyclocheilus rhinocerous
AATGTGAGAAATTGTAATGCTCAATATGGCGGCTAGGACTTCCCGCCTTTCAGTAAAAAAAACTTTGTTTGCTCTAGAAAGCACATAAACTGGACCAGTCTGAAAATTACATGTTGTTCTTGGTCTTAGGAGCAAATCGTCTTTGAAATATTTAAGTGACATGAAATCTTGACAAACAGTTTTGGAGATTTCAGACTTTTCCCAGTCAAGTAGTTACTCAGAACATGTATTTTGATGAATCACTGCTTCCATGATGTGCCTGTGAAGCTGTTCAACCGTGAAGTACTATAAATTTGTGCCATAATTTTTTTTCTTTTTCTTTTTTAGATATTTGGATGCTTTGTTTTACTACATAAATGACACAAAATCATACCTCAAATGTGAATTTTGAAGTTTTTTTGAAGTTGCTAACAAGTTACTGTAGAAGAGCTGCAATAGTTTTCAAGCTTTTTGTTATTTTTTTTAAACATTTTTAGTTCACCCAAGTTTTCCATATGAGTTTCTTTCTTCTGCTTAACATAAAAGACGATGTTTGGAAGAATGCGTGTAACCAAACAGTTGCTGGTCCCCACTGACTTCCATAGCATGGAAAAAAATACTATGGAAGTCA
>NW_015761990.1:0-610 GCF_001515625.1 Sinocyclocheilus rhinocerous
TTGAAGTTAAAAACATCTTTATAATAAATTTGTATATTGCAGCTTTTCACTTCTCAAGACGTAAATTGATCGACAGGAATCGTGTCTGGAGTCATTTTTGGGAGAACTATTCCTTTTAAGTAATAGAATACTTCTTTTTTCTATTAAACACAAAAGGACACATTTTGATGAATAGTGATGTAGTTTCACATTCAGTAACAGCATATGGTGACCAGGCACTGTCAAGGTTCAGAAGGGATCAAAAACACCATAAAACAATATGCTCAATCTTCTAAAGCTGTATGATAGATTTACATCAGGAATGTCCTGAAATTTAAGTTGCTTTTGACTGGAAAATCTTGAGAAAGTTATTTCTGTTCCTGTTCCTCACACAAAATCTATCGTATGGCTGCAGAAGACTTGAAGTCTCAGTCGCCATTCACTTCCAGTGTATCGAAGAGAGTGGCTACATTATTCCCTGAAAACTCACCTTTTGTTTTCCACGGAACAAAGTCATACAGGTTTGGAACATAAATGATGGAACAATTTTAATTTTTGGGTGAACCTAAGTTTCTTTTTCTCACTCAAACTTGAACGTTCTTTAAAATGTTTTGGAAAAATCACAAAAAAA
>NW_015761991.1:0-610 GCF_001515625.1 Sinocyclocheilus rhinocerous
ATGTTGAATGAGAAACTGACAGGATCAGCAAAGCTGTGGTCAACCCCTCCCTTTAAGAAAACACCATATTCCCTTTGGCAGTACTGCTTTTCAGGCATCTCAGACTGCTTCCTTTCATTTTAGCCATAGTTTGCAGGCCGCCCATTCATCTTTTATAGCAAACTGAGCCTTGTATCAGTTACACATATTAAATAATGCACCAGCACTTGTGTTATTTAACACTTACTGTGAGCCAGTAACGGATGTGCCTGTGAGGGAATGACAGGGCTTCAGATATACAGAGCATATGAAGCTTTATCCCATACATCCCACAAATACAACAGAGCCACAATCTATAACAATGGCTGCTATGACTAATTCATTGACCAGTGCAGGGCAAAACAAAACTGGTTTCACAAACTTGTGTGGCCTGAACTAAAGTTGTAACTGTTGCAGCTTTAAGCATTCTGCAAAAGGTAGTATTTATTTGTATTAATATTTATTTTCACAATGACAGTGCTTTGACCACTATTGTCATGGAAAAATAAGCAGTACTGAATGTATTTTAATTGAACACTGATGATATCTAAATATAAACTATATATAAACTGATATCTGTCACAGCCTTGAC
>NW_015761992.1:0-610 GCF_001515625.1 Sinocyclocheilus rhinocerous
AAGAAAATAGAATAGAATAGAATAGAATAGAAAGTTGCTTTAGTAAAGCTCAGTGGAAAAAAAATCAACATGGTGGATGATTCATTCAATACTAAGAAGTGTCTATAAAAATATTTTAAAATATTAAAAAATATTATATTATTTATTTTTTACACTTACAGTATCAGAGTATCTCACTGTTAGCTTAGCGAATAGCTAATGTCAGACTTTACTGAAATTAACATTGAGTCATGTCTCCTGTGAGGAACGAGTTTTTACTTTTAGAGTGTTTCAAATCAGTAATAGCAAGTTACATAGCTGCCTATGTAACAGTAAGGAGTGAGGTTTAGAAACAAAGATACTTTTACAAGAAAAAGGTACATCCTGACTGTATAAAATAAGTTTTTAAACCTCTAAATTCAAAACAGAACAAAAAAAAGCTGTTTCTGAAGCAAACACACTTAATTTTGTTTACTTATTTGCCTGATCAGGAAGAACTGCTCTCGGGACACAAAGAGGTCTGGAGGAACACGGGGAACGCGCAGGAACGCGCAGGAACGCGGTCTACGGAAGGATAGGGTGTATTTGTGTTAGCAACTCCAACTGCTAGCCCACGGGGCAGAGGGCAGGT